>NC_086449.1:651618087-651918087 GCF_028390025.1 Pseudophryne corroboree
GAGGACCGTGCAGAATTTTGCTGACCACCAGTATATATATATAGCAGTATGGTACAGTAGTCCATTGCTCTACCTCTGTGTCGTCAAGTAAACTATCCATATCTGTGCTGCATTGTAGTCGTGCGCAGTATATAGTAGGAGGACAGTGCAGAATTTTGCTGACCACCAGTATATATATAGCAGTAAGGTACAGTAGTCCATTCGTATTGATATATTACTGGCATATAATTCCACACATTAAAAAATGGAGAACAAAAATGTGGAGGGTAAAATAGGGAAAGATCAAGATCCACTTCCACCTCGTGCTGAAGCTGCTGCCACGAGTCTTGGCCGAGATGATGAAATGCCATCAATGTCATCTGCCAAGGCTGATGCCCAATGTCATAGTAGAGAGCATGTAAAATCCCCCCAAAAAAAGTTCAGTAAAATGACACAAACATCAAAATTAAAAGCGTCTGCCGAGAAGCGTAAACTTGCCAATATGCCATTTACGACACGGAGTGGCAAGGAATGGCTGAGGCCCTGGCTTATGTTCATGGCTAGTGGTTCAGCTTCACATGAGGATGGAAGCACTCATCCTTCCGCTAGAAAAATTAAAAGACTTAAGCTGGCAAAAGCACAGCAAAGAACTGTGCGTTCTTCTATATCACAAATCCCCAAGGAGAGTCCAATTGTGTCGGTTGCGATGCCTGACCTTCCCAACACTGGACGGGAAGAGGTGGCGTCTTCCACCATTTGCACGCCCCCTGCAAGTGCTGGAAGGAGCACCTGCAGTCCAGTTCCTGATAGTCAAATTGAAGATGTCACTGTTGAAGTACACCAGGATGAGGATATGGGTGTTGCTGGAGGATTCTGATGGTGAGGTGGTTTGTTTAAGTCAGGCACCCGGGGATACACCTGTTGTTCGTGGGACGAATATGGCCATTGACATGCCTGGTCAAATTACAAAAAAATAAAAAATCACCCCTTCGGTGTGGAATTATTTTAACAGAAATGCGGACAACAGGTGTCAAGCCGTGTGTTGCCTTTGTCAAGCTGTAATAAGTAGGGGTAAGGACGTTAACCACCTAGGAACATCCTCCCTTATACGTCACCTGGAGCACATTCATCAGAAGTCATTGACAAGTTCAAAAACTTTGGGTGACAGCGGAAGCAGTCCACTGACAACTAAATCCCTTCCTCTTGTAACCAAGCTCCTGCAAACCACACCACCAACTCCCTCAGTGTCAATTTCCTCCTTACACTGGAAAGCCAATAGTCCTGCAGGTCATGTCACTGGCAAGTCTGACGAGTCCTCTCCTGCCTGGGATTCCTCTGATGCATCCGTGAGTGTAACGCCTACTGCTGCTGGCGCTGTTGTTGTTGCTGCTGGGAGTCGATCGTCATCCCAGAGGGGAAGTCGGAAGACCACTTGTACTACTTCCAGTAAGCAATTTACTGTCCAAAAGTCCTTTGCGAGGAAGATGAAATATCACAGCAGTCATCCTGCTGCAAAGCGGATAACTCAGGTCTTGGCAGCTGCGGTGGTGTTAAATGTGTGTCCGGTATCCACCGTTAATTCACAGGGAATTAGAGAATTGATTGAGGTACTGTGTTCCCGGTACCAAATACTCTCTAGGTTCCATTTCTCTAGGCAGGCGATACCGAGAATGTACACAGACCTCAGAAAAAGAGTCACCAGTGTCCTAAAAATGCAGTTGTACCCAATGTCCACTTAACCACGGACATGTGGACAAGTGGAGCAGGGCAGACTCAGGACTATATGACAGCCCACTGGGAGGATGTATTGCCTCTAGTGATGTGCACCGGAAATTTTTCGGGTTTTGGTTTCGGTTCCGCGGCCGTGTTTTGGATTCGGACGCGTTTTGGCAAAACCTCCCTGAAATTTTTTTGTAGGATTCGGGTGTGTTTTGGATTTGGGTGTTTTTTACAAAGAACCCTCAAAAACAGCTTAAATCATAGAATTTGGGGGTCATTTTGATCCCATAGTATTATTAACCTCAATAACCATACTTTCCACTCATTTTCAGTCTATTCTGAACACCTCACACCTCACAATATTATTTTTAGTCCTAAAATTTGCACCAAGGTCGCTGGATGACTAAGCTAAGCGACCCAAGTGGCCAACACAAACACCTGGCCCATCTAGGAGTGGCACTGCAGTGTCAGACAGGATGGCAGATTAAAAAAATAGTCCCCAAACAGCACATGATGCAAAGAAAAAAAGAGGTGCACCAAGGTCGCTGGATGGCTAAGCTAAGCGACCCAAGTGGCTGACACAAACACCTGGCCCATCTAGGAGTGGCACTGCAGTGTCAGACAGGATGGCAGATTAAAAAAATAGTCCCCAAATAGCACATGATGCAAAGAAAAAAAGAGGCGCAATGAGGTAGCTGTGTGACTAAGCTAAGCGACCCAAGTGGCCGACACAAACACCTGGCCCAGCTAGGAGTGGCACTGCAGTGTCAGACAGGATGGCACTTCCAAAAATAGTCCCCAAACAGCACATGATGCAAAGAAAAATGAAAGAAAAAAGAGGTGCAGGCATCGCAACCGACACAATTGGACTCTTCTTGGGGATTTGTGATTTAGAAGAACGCACAGTTCTTTGCTGTGCTTTTGCCATCTTAACTCTTTTAAGTTTTCTAGCAGGAGGATGAGTGCTTCCATCCTCATGTGAAGCTGAACCACTAGCCTTGAACATAGGCCAGGCCCTCAGCCGTTCCTTGCCACTCCGTGTAGTAAATGGCACATTGGCAAGTTTACGCTTCTCCTCAGATGATTTTGATTTAGATTTTTGGGTCATTTTACTGAGCTTTATTTTTTGGATTTCACATGCTCTCTACAATGACATTGGGCATCGGCCTTGGCATACGACGTTGATGGCATTTCATCGTCTCGGCCATGACTAGTGGCAGCAGCTTCAGCACGAGGTGGAAGTGGATCTTGATCTTTCCCTATTTTTGGAACCTCAACATTTTTGTTCTCCATATTTTAATAGGCACAACTAAAAGGCACCTCAGGTAAACAATGGAGATGGATGGATACTAGTATACAATTATGGATGGACGAGCGACTGCCGACACAGAGGTACAATGACATTGGGCATCGGCCTTGGCAGACGACGTTGATGGCATTTCATCGTCTCGGCCATGACTAGTGGCAGCAGCTTCAGCACGTGGTGGAAGTGGATCTTGATCTTTCCCTATTTTACCCTCCACATTTTTGTTCTCCATTTTTTAATGTGTGGAAAAATATGCCAGTAATATATCAATAGCAATGGCCTACTACTATATATACTGCGCAAAACTGAAATGCACCACAGGTATGGATGGATAGTATACTTGACGACACAGAGGTAGGTAGAGCAGTGGCCTACTGTACCGTACTGCTATATAGTATATACTGGTGGTCAGCAAACTGTGCAAAACTGAAATGCACCACAAGTATGGATGGATAGTATACTTGATGACACAGAGGTAGGTAGAGCAGTGGCCTACTGTACCGTACTGCTACATATACTGGTGGTCAGCAACCTGTGTAAAACTGAAATGCACCACAGGTATGGATGGATAGTATACTTGATGACACAGAGGTAGGTAGAGCAGTGGCCTACTGTACCGTACTGCTATATATTATATACTGGTGGTCAGCAAACTGTGCAAAACTGAAATGCACCACAGGTATGGATGGATAGTATACTTGACGACACAGAGGTAGGTAGAGCAGTGGCCTACTGTACCGTACTGCTATATAGTATATACTGGTGGTCAGCAAACTGTGCAAAACTGAAATGCACCACAGGTATGGATGGATAGTATACTTGACGACACAGAGGTAGGTAGAACAGTGGCCTACTGTACCGTACTGCTATATATATAGTTATACTGGTGGTCAGCAAAATTCTGCACTGTCCTCCTACTATATACTACAATGCAGCACAGATATGGAGTGTTTTTCAGGCAGAGAACGTATAATACTGGTGGTCACTGGTCAGCAAAACTCTGCACTGTCCTCCTACTATATAATACTGCTTGTCCCCAGTCCCCACAATAAAGCAATTAGCACACTGAGCACAGATATTTGCAGCACACTGAGCACAGTCAGATATGGAGCGTTTTTCAGGCAGAGAACGTATAATACTGGTGGTCACTGGTCAGCAAAACTCTGCACTGTCCTCCTACTATATAATACTGCTGGTCCCCAGTACCCACAATAAAGCAATTAGCACACTGAGCACAGATATTTGCAGCACACTGAGCACAGTCAGATATGGAGCGTTTTTCAGGCAGAGAACGTAGATATTTGCACTTGCAGCACACTGAGCACAGATATTTGCAGCACACTGAGCACAGATATTTGCAGCACAATTTGCAGCCCACTGAACATAGAAACTGAGAGGACGCCAGCCACGTCCTCTCACGATCATCTCCAATGCACGTGTGAAAAATGGCGGCGACGCGCGACTCCTTATAAAGAATACGAATCTCGCGAGAATCCGACCGCGTAATGATGACGTTCGGGTGCGCTCGGGTTAACCGAGCAAGGCGGGAGGATCGGAGTCTGCCTCGGACCCGTGTAAAATAGGTGAAGTTCGGGGGGGTTCAGATCCCGAGGATCCGAACCCGCTCATCACTAATTGCCTCCCGCAGCAAGAACAGCAGCTGCGGCACCAGTAGCAGCATCTCGCAAACACCAACTCGTTCCTAGGCAGGCTACACTTTGTATCACCGCTTTCCATAGAAGGCACACAGCTGACAACCTCTTACGGAAACTGAGCAACATCATCGCAGAATGGCTTACCCCAATTGGACTCTCCTGGGGATATGTGACATCAGACAACGCCACCAATATTGTGCATGCATTACATATGGGCAAATTCCAGCACGTCCCATGTTTTGCACATACATTGAATTTGGTGGTGCAGAATTTAAAAAAAAACGACAGGGGCGTGCAAGAGATGCTGTCGGTGGCCCGAAGAATTACGAGCCACTTTCGGCATTCAGCCACTGCGTGCCGAAGACTGGAGCACCAGCAAACACTCCTGAACCTGCCCTGCCATCATCTGAAGCAAGAGGTGGTAACGAGGTGGAATTCAACCGTCTATATGCTTCAGAGGATGGAGGAGCATCAAAAGGCCATTCAAGCCTATATATCTATCTACGATATAGGCAAAGGAGGGGGAATGCACCTGACTCAAGCGCAGTGGAGAATGATTTCAACGTTGTGCAAGGTTCTGCAACCCTTTGAACTTGCCGCACGTGAAGTCAGTTCAGACACTGCCAGCCTGAGTCACGTCATTCCCCTCATCAGGCTTTTGCAGAAGAAGCTGGAGAGATTGAAGGAGGAGCTAAAATGAAGCGATTCCGCTAGGCATGTGGGACTTGTGGATGGAGCCCTTAATTCGCTTAACCAGGATTCACGGGTGGTTAATCTGTTGAAATCAGAGCACTACATTTTGGCCACCGTACTTGATCCCAGGTTTAAAGCCTACATTGTATCTCTCTTTCCGCAGACACAAGTCTGTAGAGGTGCACAAACCTGCTGGTGAGACACTTGTCAAGTCAAGTGGAACGTGACCCGTCAACAGCTCCTCCTTCACATTCTCCCGCAACTGGGGCTGCGAGGAAAAGGCTGAGAATTCCAAGCCTACCCGCTGGCAGTGATGCAGGGCAGTCTGGAGAGAGTGCTGACATCTGGTCCAGACTGAAGGACCTGCCAACGATTACTGACATGTCGTCTACTGTCACTGCATATGATTCTGTCACCATTGAAAGAATGGTGGAGGATTATATGAGTGACCGCATCCAAGTAGGCACATCAGACAGTCCGTACATATACTGGCAGGAAAAAGAGGCATACAGTATATGGAGGCCCTTGCACAAACTGGCTTTATTTTACCTAAGTTGCCCCCCCTCCAGTGTGTACTCCGAAAGAGTGTTTAGTGCAGCCGCTCACCTTGTCAGCAATCAGCGTATGAGGTTACTTCCTGAAAATGTGGAGAAGATGATGTTCATCAAAATTAATTATAATCAATTCATCAGTGGAGACATTCACTAGCAATTGCCTCTAGAAAGTACACAGGGACCTAAGATGGTGGATTCCAGTGGGGATGAATTAATAATCTGTAAGGAGGGGGATGTACACAGTGAAAGGGGTGAGGAATCGGACAATGAGGAGGTGGACATCTTGCCTCTGTAGAGCCAGTTAGTGCAAGGAGAGATTGATTGCTTCTTTTTTGGTGGGGGCCCAAACCAACCAGTCATTTCAGTCACAGTCGTGTGGCAGACCCTGTCGCTGAAATGATGGGTTCGTTATAGTGTTCACATCCTGTTTATACCACATAAGGGTGGGTGGGAGGGCCCAAGGACAATTCCATCTTGCACCTCTTTTTTCTTTAATTTATCTTTGCATCATGTGATGTTTGGGGCCAATTTTTTTTTAAGTGCCATCCTGTCTGACACTGCAGTGCCACTCCTAGATGGGCCAGGTGTTTGTGTCGGCCACTTGGGTCACTTAGCTTAGTCATCCAGCGACCTCGGTGCAAATTTTAGGACTAAAAATAATATTGTGAGGTGTTCAGAATAGACTGGAAATGAGTGAAAATTATGGTTATTGAGGATAATAATACTATGGGATCAAAATTACCCCCAAATTCTATGATTTAAGCTATTTTTGAGGGGTTTTTGAAAAAAACACCCAAATCCAAAACACACCCGAATCCGACAAAAAATTTTCAGGGGGGTTTTGCCAAAACGCGTCTGAATCCAAAACACGGCTGCGGAACCAAATCCAAAACCAAAACACAAAACCCGAAAAATGTCCGGTGCACATCTTTATTAGGGACTCACTCAAATGAATGACTCCATTTAGTCAACCTTCATTTTGATTTATTATTGATGTTCCACATTTTCGGATTATTTATTTACAAGATGTGCATTTGTTGTACAGGGTTCTTTCCCTAAGGGCTGCGTAGGGTTATGGCAAGACCTTGTGGTGTTAGAAGAACAGAGTTTCAGTGATCTTGCATTTCATCAGCTTTCAATTGCACTGCAGCACTAAATGGGCCAGGAGCTCCTGTGAGGCACAGTTACTGAATAAGGCCCAGTATGGAGTCTCATGGTGGCTTACAGCCAGGAAGATGTCTGGCTTGCCAGGCTGAGGCATGTTATGGGCACAGAGGTTAGCATTACTTCCTCCCACAGTCCAATTTATAGTATGAAATGATTTTCGACTGTAGAGTGGTAAACTCTACTAGGGCAGGGACTCAATAACAAAAAAATCACTGCACAGTCCTGCTTAGTACTGTACTGAACCCACCCAAACTCATCTTGCCCCATTCGAGGCTGCTGTGCGAGCTCAGGAGGAGCTGCTAAAACATCTAAGGGGATGTTTTATTTAAAAATTAAATATGAAAAAATAAACAAGACACACAGGTATGCTCACATGCATGTAACTGGGACACACAGGTATGCTTACATACGTGTAACTGGGAGCTGTGAAAAACAAAAATAAGGCATCTGCCACAAAATATGTAAATAAAAATGCAATGAAAAAAATGAAAAAAAAAAAACCCATGAGATTTTCATAAAATAAGTCTCCAGACTCCGTGGAGGCGAAAATATCCAATCTTAAGCCTGTGTTATACACCAGTTTATTTACATCCCAGCATTAAATCCAAGATTATCTTAATCCCTGAAAATGGAGAAGGGGGTACAAATATGGAAGCTATGGGGGTCATTCCAAGTTGATCGCTAGCTGCCGTCGTTCGCTGCATAGCGATCAGTGGAAAAAAAAGGCTAATCTGCGCATGCGTATGCCCCGCAATGCGCACGCGCGTCATATGGGTACAAAGTCCTTTGTGGTTTTGCAATGGTTCTAGCGACGATTTCAATTGCACAGCCGAAAGCAATGAGATTGACAGGAAGTAGGAGTTTCTGGGTGTCAACTGGCCATTTTCTGGGAGTGTTTGGAATAACACAGGCGTGGCCGGGCGTTTGCTGGGCAGGTATCTGACATCATTGCTGTGTCACTCGTCACAGCAATCATCGCACAGGATAAGTAACTACAGGGCTTGTCTTGTTTTGCACAAAATGTGTTTACAGGCGCTCTGCTGCACAGGCATTCGCACTCCTGCACAGCGAAAATACACTCCCCCGTGGGCGGCTACTATGCATTTGCATGGCGGCTAAAAACTGTTAGCGGGCGAACAACTTGGAATGGCCCCCTTTGGCCTCTAGTTTTTCAGTTTTTCCAGTAATGTTTTAATTAATTATATATTTGCTTGGTTAAAGTCCTTTCCAATCCACCCCAATATAGGAGTGGAGGTGAAAGCCTGTGTATTGTTCCTGATTGCGTGGGCTGCTTTAATTTTTAATCACCTTCTTTACACTGTCCTCTTCCTCTTGCCTCTTCTCGTAGTCATCAAAGAAGTCATCAAAGAAGTTTGTAGCTAGCTATGATTCGGAGAACTTGGCGAGCTTTTTCCAGGGGGACCACCTGTTGTTGAAATGATGGGTTTATTAAACTGTTCATGTCCTGTTTAAACAACATAAGTGTGGGTGGAAGGTCCCAAGACAATTGCCATCCTGTTTGCCATGGCAGTGCCACTCCTAGATGGGCCAGGTGTTTGCGCCGTCCACTTGTGTCGCTTAGCTTAGTCATCCAGCAACCTCTGTGCAACCTTTTGACCTAAAAACAATATTGTGAGGTGTTCAGAATAGACTGGAAATGAGTGGATATGAATGTTATTGAGGTTAATAATACTGTAGGATCAAAATTATCCCCCAATTTTTTTATTTTAGCTCTTATTATGTTTTTTTTAAAAAACATCCAGATGCAAAACCAAACCCCGAAAGGGTGGTTTTGGCAAAACCAATCCAGATCCAAAACACGAGCAGAGATCCAAAACCAAAACACAAAACCCGAAAAGTGTCCTCCGCACATCTCTAATATATATATATATATATATATATATATATATATATAAAAAAATGTATAACCAAATTGCGCTATTAGTGTTAGGGTCTCCTGCCCTGTGCTGCCACGTCGTCATGGCAACTGGGAGACAAGTGCTAGCGGAGTAACCTGAGCGCAGCTGATACTCCGGTTCGGGTCTTTTGCTGTGCAGTGGTTACAGGCTCTGTGCACGGCAGGGGATCCGGTGCTGGTTTTTGTGCTCACAGTCTGTGAGGTCTGAGTGGTGCATGGACAGCACCTGCTTTATAAGGCCTATTCTCAGGTTAAGCAGATGCTGCTGAATCTTTGTTGGTTAGTCAGTTCCTGAAAGTTAGCCAGTACTGTGTAGCTTTGTATTTGTTGTTGCTTACTGCAAATAGGCCTGGGGATTTGGTACTACACTCTGCCAATCCAGACCTAGCAGTAAGACTGGAGTCAGTCGTTTAACTTGCTGGGGTTCTTTTACTACTCTGTGAACTTAGCAAGTTTGCAGCTGTATTGTAAGACTTGCCTGCCTAAATCCTGTCTCACTGTGCAAGGTGTCAGGTGTCAGTTTAGTGGCAGTAAGCTGAACCTGTGCACTGCAAGTGAGAATTAGGATTGTGGAGACTCTCCTTGTGTCTATCATTCCATCTCTGACCAAGGAGTTTACTGCCACACCCGTTGGTAACCCTTTAGGGTTTTGCTGTTGCCCTTAGCAACAGCATTTCGGGTTCTCTACGTATTAAAACACAACATCTTGCTTTTCCCATCTGAGCATTACTAATACTAGGGAGACACCCAGTTCCTTAGCCTCTGGGCTTCTCTGTTCACTTTGTGTGTATTTTGTTACCCTATCACCTTCTGTGTACGTAATGTCATATTCCCCAGTCTGTCTGTGAGTTCATTTGTTTTGCATACCTATCCGTTCAGACACCAGTACATTCCTGCAGGCACTGGTGTGCATAACAGTTCAAACACCAGTACATTCCTGCAGGCGCTGGAGTGAATAACAGTTCTGACACCAGTACATTCCTGCAGGCACTGGTGTGCATAACATATTCAGCAGCCTAATACTCCTGTTGAAATTTTGTGGGAATATGGAGCATACCCCTCAAAATACGTTGCAACAGGTGGTCGATCAGGTGCAGGTCCCGACTCGACAATTTAATGATTTGTCCATTAAAATGCACACCTCCCAGGCCGCTGGCGGAGCTCCTGCAGCAGCAGCACCTTCAGGGGTTAAGGAGCCGAAAGTTAATCTCCCGGATCGTTTTTCTGGAGATCGCTCGCAGTTCTTTTGTTTCAAGGAGAGCTGCAAGCTATACTTCCGGCTTAGGCCTCAGTCTTCTGGGTCGGAGATTCAGCGGGTGGGCATAGTGATTTCCTTGCTACAAGGAGACCCACAGGTCTGGGCATATGGGTTGCAGCCTGACTGTCCGTCGCTTAAAAGTGTTGATGCTTTTTTTACGGCACTGGGCATGTTGTATGATGACCCTGACAAGACGGCCTCAGCCGAGGCTCAGATTTCGATCCTTAAGCAAGGGCGAAGGCCAGTTGAGGTTTACTGTACGGAGTTTCGGAGGTTGGCCCATGATACCCAGTGGAATGACCCAGCCCTGAGACACCAGTACCGAAGAGGTCTTTCTAACCAGATAAAGGACCAACTGGTACAATATCCCTTGCCTCATAGCTTGGATCAGCTCATGCAGTTATCCATCCGGGTGGATAGACGGCTGAGAGAGCGTAGGCTTGAAAGGGAGACTGAGGTTTCCTTCTTTCCCAAGGGAACCTCAGACTCTGAGGAATTTTCTGAGGAGCCTATGCAGATTGGGGCTACCCGCCTCTCCTCGCGTGAGAAGACGCGGAGGAGACAGCAGGGGTTGTGTTTGTACTGTGGGAATAAAGGTCATGTGGTAGTATCATGCCCAGAAAAGCCGGAAAACTTCAGGGCCTGAGGGTGATGGGAAATATCCTGTCAGGCCAGAAGTCAGAATTTCCCAAGAAGACTTTTATCATTCCGGTGACCTTGAAGATCCTCGGTCAAACTGTCAAGACTGAGGCCTTTGTGGACAGTGGGGCCGACGGGGTTTTTATGGACCGCCAATTCGCCCTGAAACACTCTGTTCCCTTAGTACCCTTGGCATCGGAAATTGAGATTTGTGGGTTAAACGGGGAACCATTATCCCAAGGTAAAATTACCTCTTGCACTAGCCAGATTTCTTTGTTTATTGGAGCCACACACTCTGAAAAATTGTCCTTTTATGTGACTGTCTGTACTTTTGCCCCATTGGTGTTAGGGTTACCCTGGTTAAGGGCCCACAATCCTCAATTTGACTGGGTCTCTGGGGAGATTCTTAGTTGGGGTACTGATTGTTTCAGGAGTTGCTTGAGCCTTCCAGTCAGGCTCTCGCAGCTAAGTTTGCCAGGATTGCCAGGGTGTTATGCAGATTTTGCGGACGTGTTCTCCAAAAAAGTTGCAGAGGTACTACCTCCCCATCGCCCCTATGACTGTGCCATTGATTTGTTGCCAAATGCTAAGCTTCCCAAGAGCAGGTTGTACTCCCTGTCACGTCCTGAGACTCAGGCTATGGCAGAGTACATTCATGAGAACTTGGCTAAGGGATTTATCAGACCTTCACAGTTTCCAGTTGGGTCGGGGTTCTTCTTCGTGGGTAAAAAGGACGGTTCGTTGCGACCCTGCATCGACTTCAGGGAATTGAACCGTATCACGATTAAAAACTCATACCCACTGCCCCTCATTTCGGTCTTGTTTGACCAGCTTCGTACTGCCACCATTTTTTCTAAGATTGACCTACGCGGTGCGTACAATCTAATCCGAATAAGAGAGGGGGATGAATGGAAGACTGCCTTTAATACCCACTCAGGGCATTATGAATATTTGGTGATGCCTTTTGGGCTCTGTAATGCCCCGGCAGTCTTCCAGGATTTCATGAATGATGTGCTCAGGGAATATTTGGATAGATTCTTAGTTGTATACTTAGATGACATCCTAATCTTCTCCCATTCCCTGGAGGAACATCGGAAGCATGTACGCTTTGTCCTCCAGAAACTCTGAGACCACCGGCTTGGGGCGAAGCTGGAGAAGTGCGAATTTGAAGTTCAGCAAATCGCATTTCTAGGATATATTATCTCCCCAGAAGGTTTCCAAATGGAGGGTTCCAAGGTACAGGCAGTCCAGGATTGGGTGCAGCCCACTAGTTTGAAGGCGCTTCAGCGTTTCCTGGGCTTTGCGAATATTTATAGACGATTTATCGCTGGATTTTCGTCTATAGTGGCGCCCTTGGTGGCACTCACTAAGAAAGGGGCGGATGTTGCTCACTGGTCTTGTGAGGCTAAAGCGGCTTTTGCCCGTTTCAAAAGGGCATTTGTATCGGCCAAGGTGCTGCGACACCCAGATCCAGAGCGTCCTTTTGTGGTGGAGGTGGATGCCTCTGAGATGGGTATTGGGGCAGTGCTTTCTCAGATGGGAGTGTCTGATAATCGCCTTCATCCCTGTGCTTACTTTTCCCGTAAATTTTCGCCTGCCGAGATGAATTATGACGTGGGTAACCGGGAATTGTTGGCTATTAAGGATGCACTCGAGGAGTGGAGACACTGGCTTGAGGGGGCTAAGTTTGTGGTCTCAATTCTCACCGACCATAAGAATCTGGCATATTTAGAGTCAGCGAAGCGTCTCAATGCCAGGCAGGCACGATGGGCTTTGTTTTTTGCTCGCTTTAATTTTTTGATAACATATCGCCCTGGGTCAAAATACATCAAGGCTGATGCGCTCTCGCGGAGTTTTGCTCCAATCCAGGAGACCACCGAGGAGCCGTTGCCCATTGTGTCCCCATCATGTATTAAAGTGGGCATTACCCAGGACCTCTTATCATTAGTCCTTAGAGCACAGGAGCAGGCTCCTCCAGACCTTCCGGTAGGTCTTTTGTTTGTGCCTCCTAGGTTAAGACAGCGAGTGTTCCTGGAATTCCATGCCAAGAAGTCGGCAGGTCACCCGGGTATTGCCAGAACTCGGGAGTTGCTATCTAGGGCGGTGTAGTGGCCCTCGGTGGCTAAGGATGTGGATCAGTGGGTTCGGGCATGTGACATCTGTGCCCGAAATAAGACTCCTAGAGGGGTTCCTGTTGGCCCATTACATCCACTCTCTATCCCATCTAAGCCATGGACCCACATTTCAATGGATTTTGTGGTGGACTTGCCCAAATCCTCGGGGATGACAGCCATCTGGGTTGTCGTTGACAGGTTTTCGAAGATGGCGCACTTCGTTCCACTGGTTGGGCTGCCATCGGCCAGACGCCTGTCTGAATTATTTATGCTGCATGTTGTGCGTCTCCACGGGTTGCCACTTGATGTGGTCTCTGACCGCGGATCCCTGTTTGTGGCCAAATTCTGGAGGGCATTTTGTTCCGATCTCCAGATTTCTGTCAGCTTGTCGTCAGGCTACCATCCGCAGTCTAATGGGCAGACTGAAAGGGTGAACCAGTCCTTGGAGCAGTTCCTCAGGTGTTATGTCTCCAAGTGTCAGACTGACTGGGTTGCTTATCTGTCCATGGCGGAGTTTGCCTATAACAACGCGGCTCACTCTGCTACAGGGATCTCTCCCTTCCTTTGTGTGTATGGGCATCATCCTAAGGCCAATTCTTTTGACCCCCAGGACTCCACGCCTGGTGGTTCCTCTGTGGTTTCGGTCCTTAGAGGTATTTGGCGGAAAGTGAAGAAAGCCCTTGTGTCTGTGTCATTAGTGACCAAAAGGGTTTTTGATAAGCGAAAAAGACCCTGCAGCTTCAAATTAGGAGACTTCGTCTGGTTGTCTACCAAGAATTTGAAGTTGAGACAGCCATCTCATAAGTTAGGCCCACGGTTCATCGGCCCTTATAAGATCACCAGGGTTATCAATCCGGTGGCATTTCAGTTAGATCTGCCCCGTTCTTTGGGTATCAATAAAACATTTCATTGTTCCCTTTTAAAACAGGCGATTAGTAATCCTTCTTCCAGTGGAAGACCTTCCCCTCTTCTGATACGTGGCCAGAGGGAGTTTGTTGTTGAAAGGATTCTTGACTCCAAGATGGTTCGGGGTCGGCTGTCATTTTTGGTGCACTGGAAGGGGTATGGCCCGGAGGAGCGGTCGTGGGTGCGCAGTTGTGATCTTCATGCCCCCAGACTGATACGCTCTTTCTTCTCGCAGTTCCCCGATAAACCCGGTGGTAGGGGTTCTTTGACCCCTCGTCAGAGGGGGGTACTGTTAGGGTCTCCTGCCCTGTGCTGCCACGTCGTCATGGCAACCGGGAGACAAGTGCTAGCGGAGTAACCTGAGCGCAGCTGATACTCCGGTTCGGGTCTTTTGCTGTGCAGTGGTTACAGGCTCTGTGCACGGCAGGGGATCCGGTGCTGGTTTTTGTGCTCACAGTCTGTGAGGTCTGAGTGGGGCGTGGACAGCACCTGCTTTATAAGGCCTCTTCTCAGGTTAAGCAGATGCTGCTGAATCTTTGTTGGTTAGTCAGTTCCTGAAAGTTAGCCAGTACTGTGTAGCATTGTATTTGTTGTTGCTTACTGCAAATAGGCCTGGGGATTTGGTACTACACTCTGCCAATCCAGACCTAGCAGTAAGACTGGAGTCAGTCGTTTAACTTGCTGGGGTTCTTTTACTACTCTGTGAACTTAGCAAGTTTGCGGCTGTATTCTAAGACTTGCCTGCCTAAATCCTGTCTCACTGTGCAAGGTGTCAGGTGTCAGTTTAGTGGCAGTAAGCTGAACCTGTGCACTGCAAGTGAGAATTAGGATTGTGGAGACTCTCCTTGTGTCTATCATTCCATCTCTGACCAAGGAGTTTACTGCCACACCCGTTGGTAACCCTTTAGGGTTTTGCTGTTGCCCTTAGCAACAGCATTTCGGGTTCTCTACGTATTAAAACACAACATCTTGCTTTTCCCATCTGAGCATTACTAATACTAGGGAGACACACAGTTCCTTAGCCTCTGGGCTTCTCTGTTCAATTTGTGTGTATTTTGTTACCCTATCACCTTCTGTGTACATAATGTCATATTCCCCAGTCTGTCTGTGAGTTCATTTGTTTTGCATACCTATCCGTTCAGACACCAGTACATTCCTGCAGGCACTGGTGTGCATAACAGTTCAAACACCAGTACATTCCTGCAGGCGCTGGAGTGCATAACAGTTCTGACACCAGTACATTCCTGCAGGCACTGGTGTGCATAACAATTAGTCCGCCTTAGACCTAATAGTCCTTGGGGAGGATCGGCTGCTAATCTCCAAATAGGTCCTCCTGCCAGTCGAGAACCAGGTGGTTGAACACTGTAAATGGTTGTATGGAGAGCGCTCTTATCATGTAGTTATGTCTCTTTAGCTGTTCTTTCTCTCTAGGACAGTCCTTCAATTTTAGCTTTGATCACGAGAAGATGGATATTTCTGCAAAATACCCTCTCACCAGATTCACCCAGATAACAACATCACTCGTTAGTTAAAAACTTCCATGAGATTTATTGTTGATAAAATCTTCTTATTTTTAAATGAATGACTCTTACATTAGATTTGACATTCGTGGGATAAGATCTCAATGGCACTGCTGTCTACCCCAGCCGGGGAGGAGCTCCTATGACAGTCCGTCCAACCCACAAAATGTTAATTCATCCAACGCGTTTCGTCTAACACACTTCCTCAGGGGTGTTTTTTATATGTAAGAGCGATGTTTTATGAGAGAATAAAATGGGACCAATCCCATATAGTTTATCCCACTTTTAAATCCTGAGTTTCAGAGTGAGGACAGCACAGAGGACACAAGCTCCAGGATTGCAGCTAATAAAAGATAAAAGCTGTTTATAACAAGTCCAAACGGTTCTGGAAATTAGCCAATAGAAAGCTGGAATTTTCTACACTGGTCCCTACTGATTATAGGATTTAAAAGTGGGATAAACTATATGGGATTGGTCTCCAAAATTTTCAATTAATTACTTGGTGGTGCAATTCATGTGTCACATGCCATAGGCGGCGTTCACCGCGCTTACCCCTGCGTGCCTGCTGGTCTGTGTTGCGGTCTCCACCTTCGTTATTCCACAGGCTCCGGCGCCTGGCTGGCGCGGCTCCCGGCGGTTCTCTGGGGCAGGGGTGCCGCCATAACACCCGGCATCACGTGGACGGGAGCAGGTGACGTCATCAGACTGTTCTGCCAATCCAGCAGAGGCGGGAGATTCAAAGGCAGATGCCGGGCAGCGCCTCGGTGCCTGAGTATCGTCTTTTCCCCTGAAGTGGATGCCAGTGCTTCTGTCCTCGGCGGATCTCTCTGTAGCATACCCCAGTGTCTACGGCATTTCCAGTTGTCAGTTGTTGCACAGCTTCCAGCGTTCCCAGCCGCTGCTGGGTTCCACTGCACTCTAGTCACCAGTGCTTCTTGGAGTCAGCGTGGGCTGCAGGTTAAACATCGCTCAAAAGTTATACAAGTCCTTAGTGTCTTTAACCCGCTCTCTCAAGGTATACAAGTCTTCAGTGTCTTTAACCCTCGCTCTCAAGTTCTTCAAATCATCAGTGTCTTTCACCACCGCTCTCAAGTTCTTCAAATCATCAGTGTCTTTAACCACCGCTCTCAAGTTCGTCAAATCATCAGTGTCTTTAACCACTGCTCTCAAGTTCTTTAAATCATCAGTTTCTTTAACCACCGCTCTCAAGTTCTTCAAATTATCAGAGTCTTAACCACCGCTCTCAAGTTCTTCAAATCATCAGTGTCTTTCACCACCGCTCTCAAGTTCTTCAAATTATCAGTGTCTTAACCACCGCTCTCAAGTTCTTCAACTCATCAGTGTCTTTTAACCACCGCTCTCAAGTTCCTCAGTCACCAGTATCTTTTACCGTCACTCACAAGCACTTCCTGGACATTTCTCCATACACTCCTTCTCTGTTATGTGACATTGTGTTGCTCTCTTCCTGCAATAAAGTCCTTTAATATTTTCACCAAGCTTTTCTGTCAGAGTCCTGTATGAGGAAGACCTATATCAAGCCATCCCTGTTCCGACCCAACTGTGGTTCCTCTCCCCTACCATCGGGAGAACCCCCGAGTTCACAACACCCCCAACCTAGGTCAGTGACAGTATACTCAGGCCTCATGGACCCAGGGGATCGGAACCCAGAGGCAAGTACCATCCAGGACTTTATTTCTCGAGTACAAAGTCAGGAAGCAGCACAGGGCCAGGTGATGCATTATCTCCAGGAATTATCTGGTCGGCTGGATCAAATTCAGACTTCTCTGGCCTCAGTAGTACCGGCCCCAGCTCCAGTACCCGCTCCAGTGGTTGTCTCTAGTAACATTCCATCCTCCTCTGGAACCAGGTCACGCCTTCAGCTCCCTACTCCTTCTCGCTATAATGGGAATCCAAAGAATTGCTGTGGTTTTCTCAATCAGTGCGAGGTAAATTTTGAACTGCTTTCACATAACTTCCCAACTGATCGGTCCAAGGTAGCATACATTATTTCTTTGCTCGAGGGTTCAGCGTTGGATTGGGTGTCTCCGTTATGGGAGCGATCTGATCCATTGGTTTCTAGTTACACCAATTTCATTACGTCATTCCAGAGGATCTTTGATGAGCCCGGCAGGACGACCGCTGCCTCTGCAGACTTGCTTCCTGTCCAACAAGGCTCTCGTTCAGTGGGACAGTATGTGATTAATTTTCAGACCATAGCCTCAGAACTGCGCTGGAATAATGATGCTCTTCAGGCTGCCTTTTGGAACAGGCTCTCCGATCATCTAAAGGACGAGTTGGTCACTAGAGATTTGCCGGATTCTTTAGAACAGTTGATCTCGCTCTGTGTAAAGGTAGATCTTTGCATGCAGGAATGAGGTGGCGAACGTAGTCTGTCAGATCGATCAAGGGTCCGATCTCTTCCGTCTAAGCAAACGATTATTCCAAGTCCTGATGAACCCATGCAGATTAATCGATCCCGGCTGTCCCCAGAAGAACGTCAGCGTTGTCATGAGGGTAGCCTCTGCCTCTATTGTGGAGCCGCGGATCACTTTCTCAAGTTTTGCAAGTCTCGCCCGGGAAACGGGCAGTCCTAGCTTGTTCTGGAGGAATCGAGCTAGGAGTTTCTTCTAAACCTTCTCCTCCAGTGGACCGTTTACTCTCAGTGTCTCTGTTCTCCGAGTCAATAGCCAAACCCGCTAAGGCTCTGCTAAGCTGGTGGATGAATACCGGACAAAAGGAACGTTGGAAGAAAGAGAGAAGAAATTCATTTTAATAGAAGAACCCACCATTCCCATTTTATATGTTTTACCGAAGGTTCATAAGGATCCGATTAACCCCCCAGGGCGCCCGATCGTCTCTGGGGTGGATTCCATTACATCAAACCTTTCTGAATCTATTGATTTTTACTTACAACCTTTAGTGTTAGAAAATAGAGCCCATTTGAAGGACACCAAAGATTTCCTGGAGAGTATTAAGAACATAGAATGGCAAGAAAATTCCATTCTGGTGACAGCAGACGTGAAGTCACTCTACACCATCATTAAACATCAGGATGGTGTGGAGGCCCTATCAGCTGCACTAAGGAAAAGCACTTTAGAGAAGGATTTACAAGAATTTTTATTGAAAGGTGTCCAGTTTATTTAAGGGAATAATTATTTTGTTTTTAATGGTAATTTTTATATACAAAATGTCGGCACAGCCATGGGCACCAGGTTCGCTCCTAGTTATGCCAATATTTTTATGGGGCGGTGGGAAGACTTGAATATTTGGAACAATTGCCCCTTTAGAGCGAACCTGGTGTCCTGGAAGAGATATATAGATGACGTATTTTTTATATGGACTGGTGGAGAAGATCTTCTCAAGAATTTTTTTACATTCTTGAATGACAATGTTTTTAATATACGTTTCACTTTTGAATACAGCACTACAACGATTAATTTTTTAGATATTACCCTTTTTATCAAAGAGAGATGTATACAAACAAAGAATTATACCAAACCAACGGACTCAGGAACATATATTGGTCCAACAAGTTGCCACCATCCGGATTGGCTAAATTCAATACCAGAGGGCCAATTCAAACGTTTAAAACGTAATTGTACAGATATTGAAACATTTACCACACAAGCGGAAGAGATGAAAAATAAATTTTTGGATTCTGGTTATAATCCAGAAAAAGTCAGTTCAACAAGGGACAGGGTTACTTTGATGGATAGGGAGCAGTTATTTAATCCAACAGTGAAGGAAAAAGGAGAACATTTAGAATGGGCATTTGTTACTTCCTTCAGCTCACAATATAAGAATATAGAAAAACCCATAACGAGAAATTGGGGAATACTCAAAAAGGACCCCATAATAGGGAGCATCTTACCGGATAAACCAAAATGCATTTTCAGGCGGGCACCAAATTTAAAATCCAATTTAGTAAAGAGTGCATTGCCTCCAAAAAAGGCAATGGGAACGATTAAATCGAAAGGCTTTTTCAGGTGCGGCCTTTGTCTGGGCTGCAGGGGGATAGCTTCAGAGAAGAATAAAATCACTAATGTGGAAGTGAAAAATCAAATTGTGAACATCAGAGATTTCATCACCTGCAATAGTTCAAATGTGATCTATGGAATTGAATGTACATGTGGACTATGGTACATAGGTAGGACTTCTAGACCCCTAAAAGTAAGAATTAGTGAGCATCTTAGGAATGTTAGAAAGGGTCTCACCACCCATGCACTTTCAGAACATTTTAGAGTTCACCATGGTTGTAATCCTACTGCAATTAAACAGTTCTGCGGTTTGAGACATATTAAAGGCCATTGGAGAAAAAAGGATCTTTCTAACCAATTGGCCCAAGCGGAGATGAAAATGATTTTTGAACTAGGCACGCTTGTACCTGGAGGTTTAAATGTTGATTTTGAGATTAAGTGGTTTTTATGATCTATTTTAATTTCACCCTTTTATTAAGATTAAACATTCTGATAGGAATATGCACCTGTGTTTTCTCATGCATATAGGGATTTAATGTATAACAAGACTTAGTACTATTATATATGCACTTTATTGAATATGTACTATACTAGTAATGCCACCTGCAGGAGTTCTTTTCCTATGGGTATTTTTCATATTTTAATACTGTTCTATTTGGTGATTTTAAACAGGTATTGGATCCAGTTTTAAACAAATGTATTGCACATTTCAAAAGTTAAAGGATAATAACTTTCATACTGTTCATCAATAATACGAAAGAATACTGAGAACAGCGCCGGGTAACCATGGTAACGGAGGCACGCGTCACCGGAAGTGACGCGACGGAGACTCTAGGGGAAACACCGGGTTACCATGGAAACCCGGAAGCATCTAGACGCGAGGAGAAGGGGATGAGTATAAAGAATATACACAAGGAGGACCAGGTAGCTTACAAAGAACGGGAAGTACGTCACCGGAAGTGACGTGACGAGGGGAGAGCCCGGTCCGGGTATCCATGGAAACTAAAACATGCACAAGGACACAGCCAATAGGGAGTAGCACAGCACGGGACCATGGGACTTATAGATGATTTTTGTATAGGGTCCACCTGTGCTCCTTGGTGTGTGATTGGACAGTATTTACTTAAATATGCATGTAATGGGAGAGTCAGTTATTCACCAGGATACCTTGAAAAAGACCCCGGATTGGGGTGGAAACGCGTCGGTAGCTTCCAGGTGTGAAGGGAACGCGGAGTCTGAAGCCAGGTGACCAGAGCTGTTTGCTGATTGGACTGGTGTTGGTCCACATCAATTATTCATGCACTGTTTGGGACTGTTTGGCCACAGTTCCATTTATCTCCGGTTATTTCCCTGCATTTACCTTGCACCAGGAGCCAATTGGTGTTATAATTGACTTTTTATTGTGTATACAACCTTTTAAATTGTAATATTTTATAGACATTATATTAAAACAGACTTCACTATTATTACTTTTGTTTAATTTCCCTATGGTGGAACTGAGTGTGACGTAAGTTGAAGTTTGGGAAGATTGTCGTGACTAGGACTTCATCCGTACAGCGCAGGCTAAGTCATTTGCTCAAAAACCTTTTATTGTATCACTGTGGTGAGGGGTGAAGGAAACCTCATAAGGGCACATGTAAGCCAGCAGCAGTACTTTGCGCTCAGATTCATCAATACTACCCTTGTTTGCATTATCCGCTCCGTGTGTCTTCCAAGTCAGATGAAGGGCTCATTCCGGAGGCCTATCGGGAGTTTTCTGACGTGTTCTTGGAGCAAGCGGCCGATCAGCTACCACTGCATAGACCCTGGGACTGCCCCATTGAGCTCATTCCGGGGAAAATGCCACCTCGGGGTCGCACTTATCCCTTATCATTGCCCGAGACCCAAGCTATGTCGGACTATATCAAGTCTAATCTACAGAAAGGATTCATCTGCCCCTCTACTTCTCCGGTGGGGGCGGGTTTCTTTTTTGTGAAGAAGAAGGACGGAGGGCTGAGACCATGTATTGACTATCGTGGTCTAAATGATGTCACCATTAAGAACAAGTATCCTTTGCCGCTCATTACGGAGCTTTTTGATAGAGTTCGCGGAGCCCGAGTTTTCACCAAGCTTGACTTAAGGGGAGCTTATAATTTGATACATATCCGACAAGGGGACGAATGGAAGACGGCCTTCAATACCAGGGACGGGCATTACGAGTATCTGGTAATGCCGTTTGGCCTCAGCAACGCCCCTGCCATCTTCCAGGGATTCATTAACGAAGTCTTTCGGGATATGCTATACCTAAGTGTAGTGGTATATTTGGATGATATTCTGATATTTTCTAAAAATCTCACAGAGCACAGAATACAGGTCAAAGAGGTACTTCTTCGATTACGAGAGAATCATCTTTATGGCAAGATTTCCAAGTGTACTTTTGAGGTTCCTTCTATTCCATTTCTTGGTTACATCATTTCGGGCACGGAGCTTTGTATGGATCCAGAGAAACTCACTGCCATCCGGGACTGGACTCAGCCTCTTTCCTTTAAAGCGGTACAACGATTTCTGGGCTTTGCAAATTACTACTGGAAATTCATAAAGGGATTTTCTACCATTGCGGCACCCATTACTGCCCTAACCAAGAAGGGTTCTGACCCAAGTCATTGGTCCTCCGAAGCTGTAGCAGCGTTCACTCAGTTAAAGGCAGCCTTTATGTCCGCTCCAGTCCTTCAACAACCAAATTTTTCTAAACCATTCTTCTTGGAGGTTGATGCTTCCTCAGTAGGCATAGGTGCCATGCTTTCGCAGTTCGCTCCAGATGGGAAGTTACATCCATGTGGTTTCCATTCTCGCAAATTCTCTCCTGCGGAACAGAATTATACCATTGGAGACAAAGAGCTTTTGGCAATAAAATCTGCCTTGGAGGAATGGAGATATCTTTTGGAAGGTGCTAAACACCTAATTACAATTTTCACTGATCATAAGAATTTGCTGTACCTCAAGACGGCCCAGTGCTTGAATCCCCGTCAAGCTAGATGGGCGCTCTTCTTTACCCGGTTTTAGTTTGTTATTAAGTACCGGGCTGGGACTTTTAAACACCAAGGCTGATGCTTTATCCAGTTCCTTAACAGCTTCGGATGAGGAGAATTCTGTTGAGAAGGCTTTGATTCTCAGTCCAGTTTCTATGTCAGCAGCTCCCACCGCTTTGGGTCCTCCTCCTGGGAGAATGTCTGTGCCAGCTAAATTTCGACCAAGGTTGTTGCAGTGGGCTCATGTTTCCAAGTTTTCCGGTTATCCTGGAGTTCAAAAGATGTGGGAGTTTCTACAAAGGTCTTACTGGTGGGACACTATGAAGAAGGATATCCAAGATTATGTCAACTCATGTCCTCAGTGTGCTCAGCACAAAATTCCTCGTTTGCCTCCTGCGGGGTTATTGCATCCACTGTCCATTTCCCAGAGGCCTAGGACCCATATCTCTATGGACTTTGTCACCGAATTGCCCCTCTCCAAGGGTCACAACACTGTCTGGGTAATTATTGACCGTTTCTCTAAGATTGCACATTTTGTACCTTTGACTGGGTTACCATCAGCTCCTTAGTTGGCTTTGTTGTTTATCCGAGAACATTTCCGCCTGCACAGCTTACCTCGGGAAATTGTCTCAGACCGGGGGGTACAATTCACTGCAAGATTCTGGAGAGCTCTCTGTACGGCCTTACAAATAAAACTCAACTTTTCATCCGCTTACCATCCACAAACCAATGGGCAAACTGAACGCGTCAATCAAGATTTAGAGACTTTTCTCCGTGTTTATCTTTCTCCTTCGCAAGATGATTGGGTGGAACTGTTGCCATGGGCCGAGTTTGCCCATAATCATCTGTATCACTCTTCGACTGGTGAGTCCCCATTTTTCATTAATTATGGGTTCCATCCTCAAGTTCCTGAATTACCCATTTTTCCTCCGGAGGAGGTTCCTGCTGCAGCCTCTACTCTTCGGCACTTCAGCCAAATTTGGAGTTGAGTTCATGCTAATCTCAAGAGTGTTTCCGGCCGCTATAAGTTCTTTGCGGATAGGAAGCGACGAGCAGCTACCCAATACAAGGTTGGTGACAGGGTATGGCTTTCCACCAGCAACCTCCTGTTAAGGGTGCCCACTATGAAGTTCGCCCCAAAGTTTATTGGTCCTTACCCCGTGTTACAAGTTCTGAATCCGGTTGTCTGCAAATTGGGATTGCCTTCCCACCTCCGGATACCAAACTCCTTTCATGTTTCTCTCCTTCGCCCCCTTATTTTAAACCGGTTCCATTCAAAGTCCCCAAGGCCAACCTCTGCAGAGTCTGAA
The DNA here is from genome assembly GCF_028390025.1 of Pseudophryne corroboree. NCBI lineage: Eukaryota > Metazoa > Chordata > Amphibia > Anura > Myobatrachidae > Pseudophryne > Pseudophryne corroboree. Next base: position 651,641,811 of record NC_086449.1, read on the forward strand.
GCTGGAACGGACTTTGAAATCAAAGCTATTCTTGACTCTCATTATCTTCACAAGAATCTACAGTATTTGGTGGAGTGGAAAGGTTTTGGCCCAGAGGAGAGGAGCTGGGTCAAGGCTACTGAAGTTATGGCTCCCCGACTGGTGCGGATTTTTCATTCCAGACATCCAACAAAACCTGGAAAGTGTCCGGGGGCCACTCCTGGAAGAGGGGGTACTGTCACACACCATAGGCGGCGTTCACCGTGCTTACCCCTGCATGCCTGCTGGTCTGTGTTGCGGCCTCCACTTTAGTTGGTCCACGGGCTCCGGCGCCTGGCTGGCGCGGCTCCCAGCGGTTTTCCGGGGCAGGGGCACCGCCATGACACCAGGCATCACGTGGGCGGAGAGCAGGTGACGTCATCAGACTGTTCTGCCAATCCAGCGGAGGCGGGAGATTCAAAGGCAGACGCCGGGCAGCGCCTCGGCGCCTGAGTATCGTCTTTTCCCCTGAAGTGGATGCCAGTGCTTCTGTCCTCGGCGGATCTCTCTGCAGCATACCCCAGTGCCTACGGCATTTCCAGGTGTCAGTTGTTGCACAGCTTCCAGCGTTCCCAGCCACTGCTGGGTTCCACTGCACTCTAGTCACCAGTGCTTCTTGGAGTCAGCGTGGGCTGCAGGTTAAACGTCGCTCACAAGTTATACAAGTCCTCAGTGTCTTTAACCCGCGCTCTCAAGGTATACAAGTCTTCAGTGTCTTTAAACCTCGCTCTCAAGGTATACAAGTCTTCAGTGTCTTTAACCCTCGCTCTCAAGTTCTTCAAATCATCAGTGTCTTCACCACCGCTCTCAAGTTCTTCAAATCATCCGTGTCTTTCACCACCGCTCTCAAGTTCTTCAAATCATCAGTGTCTTTAACCACCGCTCTCAAGTTCTTCAAATCATCAGTGTCTTTAACCACCGCTCTCAACTTCTTCAAATTATCAGTGTCTTAACCACCGCTCTCAAGTTCTTCAACTCATCAGTGTCTTTTAACCACCGCTCTCAAGTTCTTCAGTCACCAGTATCTTTTACCGTCACTCACAAGTACTTCCTGGACATTTCTCCATACACTCCTTCTCTGTTATGTGACATTGTGTTGCTCTCTTCCTGCAATAAAGTCCTTTAATATTTTCACCAAGCTTTTCTGTCAGAGTCCTGTATGAGGAAGACCTATATCAAGCCATCCCTGTTCCGACCCAACTGTGGTTCCTCTCCCCTACCATCGGGAGAACCCCCGAGTTCACAACACCCCCAACCTAGGTCAGTGACATCATGTACCCAAAGGCAGATAAACAAGTCCAAAGTGAATCGCACACACTTTCCTAATATCAGATGGGTGCCCGGTGAAACAATCATGTATAGGCAAATGCGGAGTTCCCACATAGACCAGCACACCAAAACATAGCAGCAAGTTGAAATAGTACATTTTAATCCATCAAAACTCCATAAAAGTGCAATGTGCAAGCATAGCCATAGGCAAATACAAAGCATTGGTACTTAGCAGTTCAGCATATCAGCATCTCAGAACGAGTGGCAGCTCCTACAGCTGTTTCGGTGCCGTAGCACCTTCTTCATGGGAAAAGCCATCAGTATATCATGCCACAGCCAACCATCACATATAAATACCATGCAAATAATCAACAAATTACATACACCTGTGCCATTAGAAAAAGTGCTCATTAATCAGTCATAGGGAAGAGGATCCCCCACTTCACCCCCATCGTCAGCCACGCCATCTCTGCCTGGCTTCCCAGGTGGTACGCGCCATCGACCGGCACTCACTTCCGGTGTCCGGAACAAAAACACAGGTCAGGCTGTCAGGGACAGTATTGCGAGCCGCGCCACCCGGAAGTGACGCGGCCTCCGCTCCTCCGTCCACTGCGTCATCTCCCGTGTGATTGTGGACATACTGGAGTTGCCAGTTGGAGAACGGCACTCAGAGACAACAGCAGGTGAATGCTTTTATTAATGTCAACGATCGTTTCGGAGCTCAAAGCTCCGTCGTCAGGACAAATACAGTGGAAGTGTAACAACTGTGAATGCCAAATTGATTTCTCACAAATATTTAAAATGCCCACTCTAATATATATTGTAAATGACTGCACCTCTTATTACCATATCCCATGAATGTGCGCTATACATCGCAAAACACTGCATCCTATAAGAGAAAACAATACACCCAGACATTATCTGAGTTCCAAAGCTCATTGATGTATATATTTGTTATTAAAAGGATATGGATTCAATATATATTACAAAGTACAGTATACCTATAGTTACATGGTTACACTCACACAGTAAGCAGTTAAATCATACAGTTACATACAATTACATACAGTTTCAGTTACAGGCTAGCGATACAATTACCATTCCCTCCAATGCATCTTATGTCTCTCTCTCTCTGTAAATAAATACAGGAACTGATCTGCCAGCAAGTCCATCATCATTTCAGACCTTACAGCAACTGACTTCCTGTGTGGTCAGCAATGTGTTATCTAGTTTCTGGGGGAGGGATTCACGATGAGTCACCAGTCCCTTTGTATATGCTAATCAGGTTCAGCCTTGAAGACATCCAAAGGGCTGGCCTGAGTTTCCTGTTCATTACCTGTTTGGAATATCTATTGTTCTAATAAAAGTGATTTTAGCTTTTATACATTTAATCATAATTCCGTGTTGCAATGTCCTACAACTTCACAACAAGCATCAAATGAATCTACACATCAATCTGGTTGCTTCAATAGTAAACATGACCGGTCTATCTGGTTTCGTTCAAATAATACACATACATGACACCACTCCATCATATACAATTCTAAATCATCATGATGTCTGGCGCTTGATACCACCACAATTATGTACTGCATGAAATAAGTGTCAAACCCATCTCTGTGGCATGTCCGTGTAAATGCGTGTGTTACCACATATTGCCGTGCTCGCTGCGCCTATTTGCAAGTATAGCGATTTATAATGTGTGTAGTTTGTATGTTCTCTTTATGTAATATTTTTTTTACTTCGACAGTCCACCCTTTGGCAGTAAAGAATAACTGCCATCAATTATTAACATAAGAAAAAATATTTCATACAATAATCGGTGACCCAAACACAAGTATGTATGCATTTCTCAAATCAGACACTTGACTATATTTGGGGAAGACAGGGAGGAGGACGAGACATCCTCTATATGCACTCGGCAGTCACGGGACCACTGGTTGTGTGTGGGACAACATTCAACCTATAGAGTATGCTGGGACAGTGCTTTGGCCTATAATGTCTGATTTGCAACGAACATTTCACACATACATCTACCTACATCTTTGTACATTGATGTTTGGATTCAATTGAGGTTCTGCTGGGTAGATGAAGAAGACACAAACAAATCATGACAGTGACATATAACATTTTCATGATCTATATATTCCTATCATTTTCTGAACATTGTTTCAAATTTCTGGAACATATGCTAGGTCTGTTTAATAATTGAACAAGGGTTATAAGTAGTGTCCTTCCTAAATAACATAAACCTTCGGAGTTCGGGGAGAGCCACTCATAAACCTTTCTTCCACATTTATTAATGAGCTCTTTATCTGCAATGTGTGAATAGCCATTGTCTGATTGTTCCTGATTACCTCTGAACTCCATAACTAATAGAACTTTGATTTTTCTCTGACTTTAACAAACTGATTGGCTAATCCTGGGATCCTATAAGGAAATCACTCCTTCCTACAGAACCAGTTCCAGTCCCACACTCGACTCCTCATAAAAAAAAAACCTCGCAAAAATAGAATATCCTGAAAGAAAATGTTTTCAGCGGGAAAGAGAGAAAAGAGAAATAGAACAAAACAACTCTTGTTCATAACAAATCAATTACAATGACTGGTCTTTCTGCAGTCCTTTAGTATGCTCAGTTAGTGTTCAACAGTGCTGCCTCTCAGTCTTCACGGAACAGAGTCTCTGGTGATACTTTTGCTAGCTCTTTGCCTTGCTCTTTGAACACACAGTTCACTTGGAACACACAGTTCACTTTGCTCTCCACCTTGCTCTTTGAACACACAGTTCACTTGGAATACACAGTTCACTTTGAACACACAAACTCGATGAATGTGAGCAATAAACGACTTTGTCACGAGTTCTCTCCGGGTCAGCGACCTTCTTGCAGTGGGACGAGTGGACCCAAATCTCTCTTTCGGCGACCTTTTAGTGCTGTCAACAAAACTTGGTATAGTCCTTCCCACCTGTCTATTAGGCAACCTGAGCGTAAGAACAATCACACAGTCTCTTGGTTCACAATCAAGACAATTAGCATTTGGCATACCAGCAATCAACAGTTTCAAGTTCTTTTGTCAAGTTCTCAAATGCTGGCTCATCTCAACAGGGTACTACATGTACTGTCACCTCATTGGTGTATTTCTGATCATTGTGTGGATCAATCATGACATGAGGTTGTCTTCCAAAAACAACCAAAAAGACATAAATACCAAAACAAAAACAAATTTCGAAGAGGGTGATTCATTGAGTGAAGAACTGGGAGTGGTTCCGAAGCTACATAATACTAGTGGCAGTATCTATGATCACAATAGTACAATTTTAGGCTTTGCTCCTACTTCTAGGGGTACCATTATCTACACAAAAATTTCTGCGCAATTTTTCTTTGCGGTAAACACAGCAGCATCTGTGGCGGCAGGAAATGCCTCTACCCAGTTTGAGAAAACATCAGTGCACACCAATACATAACAATAATTCCTAAAGGGTGTTAACTGTACGAAGTCGATTTGTATTTCCTGAAAAGATCCATCTGCAGGAGGGATATGGGATGGCTCTGTTGGTATTGCTTTACCAATATTCTTCCTCAAGCAAGTAAGTCAGGTCATTGCTCTCTTACCTGTATGAGAATAGAAACCTGGTGCAAACCAGTAGGCTCTCATCAGCGTGCACCTACCCTCTTTGCCTAGATGAGTCAGACCGTGTGCCACCTCAGCTAGACTTGGAAGGTATGCTCTGGGGGCTACTGGTTTACCGTGTCCACCTGCCCACAGTCCTGAGGACTCCTGGCCATACCCCTTTGTCCTCCAGACTGCCTCTTCCTGCAGGGAACACACATTTTTTTCATTTTAATTTTCTATCGTGTGTTTGCAATGTAGAGTACCATGAGCATAACTCAAAAAAAAGAAAAAAGAAACATCTCTAAAGGAGAGAAAGAAGAAGAAAATGAAAAAGAAAATGTCAGGTTTGCCATTCACCAACAGGCATATCAGTGTCTATACAAAATTTCCCTTTACCAGTATTCCCATTCTCCACCCTTTGTGCATGACAAGGCACACTGCAGTAATACTGGTGTCATCGTGCTGTTGAGATATACTGGGTTTGGGCAGAACTCTGAAGGACCTAGGCATGTGGAGTTTGAACTGTACTTGGGTCCATGTATTGTACTACCCTCTGTGAACGCAAAAGATGAAGAGGAAACTGTAGAGAAACAGAATAGAGGTTGGTGACAGATGAGTTTGTAGAGGAGGAGAAGATTTTATAAAAATTTGACAACTGGATTGGGCACTACGGGGAAGTGATTCTCTACTTGGTCTATACCCCTAAAAAAAAATTATGTGTGTCTTATCTCTACTGGGACTATCCCAGCCATCAATCCAGTGTCCTGTCCATCCTAAGTTCATAGGGAACCCGGTATCTGTGAGATAATTTCCTCTACCTGTGATGGACATGCATCTAGAACAGTAGAATGCAACATTAGTCTTCAAGTTTTGTCAAAGGGTAATGTTGCATTTATTTTGTTCTTCCCATTAGCCGAATCTGTGTTTTCTATATGGCTTATGATTCCTTACTATATGTCCCTTGGTCCCATCTATGTGTTTAATAATGTGCCTTGTGTTTTCTGTCTAAGGGATCTATATTGACTATGTGTCCTACTACTCCTACAATCTCTGGCAAAATGCCCTTCCTTCCTACAAGTGTAACATATTATTGACCATTAGGGATCTGGGGTTTGAACTGATGGGTCTTTCCTGTATGTGCCAGTATACTTACCGTCCTCAACCTCTCCACCTGTTGTTCTCTGCTCCTAACACTATTCTTGTGATGTTCAATAGCACACTATCTAAGATTAGCTACTGTGACCTTTCCAATTTTGCAAAGAAGTCTGCACCCTGACCCTCAATGCCTTATTGAGCCAGTCCATTTGCACAGAGACAGCCATCTCCCATTTGCCGAATTGGTGTTTACCAGTGGTCTTATCCAGATGGAGAGTTTTCTATTACTGCAAGAGACAAAAACAAAAAGTTTAACAAGCTTCTAGGTCATGCAAAGTATTTCATTCAATCCTTCTCATCCCGTATTAAGGGTCTGTACATGGTCCAACAAACATTTCCGAGCTCATCTTTACTAGGGGCATTACTAGGAATTAATACTTCTTATATGGTAACTGAAAGAAATACCCTGGGGTTACCTTGTCTCTGTCCGCTTTCCTTCTGGCAAATACTAATGTGCGGACAGGTTTTTTCTCCATTTCTGACGTTACTTTCTTGATTTTTTTTTAGTTTTAATTTTTATTTTTTTGTTTTACTATATATGTACACGAATGATACCATACTTACCTGTTCCACTGGTCTCAGCCACTTCCCCCACTGGCTACAGCTCTTCTTTTACTGGTTAGATACTCCTGTGGGTACATGAGAAATGGCTGAAAACAATCAGGTCACCTTCTCCTCCTAAATAAAAATTCAACATTCATTAGTACATATATAGGTTACAGTCATATTTTTATTATTTTTTTTATTCTCTATAGTTTGTATGCTGGCCGTAACTGCTTCCACATCTACATAAGGCGGTGTACTTGCAATCTCTTTTTTCTTCCTGCTTGTTTATTGTTGCTACAAGTTCAAACAGTTCTTATATTTCCATTCTTGTCTTATATGACTTTGGTTAGACATACCACCTGCAATACCTTAGGATCAAACTCGCCAACCCCTCTTGCTGTCACAGGTTTAAACAATTTGTATGTCTGACTCTTTGTTTTTGGGATTTTATCAGACATATTCTTATCCTTAAGTTCTGCAGTACCTCTGGTTCAAAGCTGCTCACCTTAGGGAATGGTACCCTATCTTTGTCAGTCATACGTACCCATTCAGACAAAAAGTCTTCCGTGTGTGATCCATACTTACCACACATAACAAACCTCACTGACCCCTTGGGCCGCGGCTCTTCAACCTGAACACTGGCTACAAAACGTCCACCGCTTGTGCAATTGGATCCCATCGTGGACTTTTTACTTTTTTATGCAATCCCCAATGCACAATACGAATAGACGGTGAAAGTTCTTAGAGCGCTTTCACCCATTCCTTCTCCACTGAGTGCCACGACTCACTCCAATAGTGACCACCTTAAACCCAGTGAGGCCCCTATCTGGTTTCTATTCACTGGAAGTGTTTAGGAGTGACTTACCTATTCCAGTGAATATACACCGCTGGAGATTTTCCTGAGAGAGACCAGCGAAAACTCCCTATACAAGTATACACAAATCACGCTTGCGTATGCTCTACACAGCACCACTGATACCGCAATTCTACGCAAAAGCTCGTAAAAGGGGTATCAAGTTGCGCTGTATATATCGCATCCACAAATGCGCGGTCCAATCGCACAGTGTATAGGTACTTGTTACCTATCTGCCATACGACCACGGGTCGATGTACAAACTGCGACCCTCAGCCTGGAGCATTATACAAAAAAACCTTTTTACTTCAATACTTCGCAATACTTATGCACTATCACGCTCCTTTGCAAATCACCTCACAATTTGCGTATTAAACCTTATACTAACGTGAGTCAGCCACCTCACGCCACCAAGCCTCCACTTACTTGATGTACCACATGACGGGATCCCGAATTCCCTGGGTTCAAATATCCACTCACTCCTACGTTCGCTCACTCAAATACACTTTGTTTTTCTGTACAGAAAATTTGGATTCATTCAGGTTGGCAGCTTTACCCCAGAGGCAATTTAAAAAAAAAATGTTTTTATACTAAAAAATTTTTTTTTATATTAATCTGCTTTAGAAACCGGGCAGTTTTGTGCTATTGTAGCGAGGCTACTGTCCCACTTTTAAACTAAACAAACTATTGTGTAATTTGTACTTAGCGTCCGTACTCTTACAGACTTTGCGTAAACACGCAACCGTGCGTGTCTCTTACGCTGCGTGCGCAGTCCTGTACTTTGTCCGAGACACATGTACAAAACCATACGTCCGCAATAATACAAATCAAACAACTTCTATAAATGTGAGCAATACTAACTATAATCGCTCACTTAACACAACACACAGTTTTTTTTCTATATCAACCTTTACAACCAGGCCAGACTGCGTTTGTGCTTTACACTTACTTCCTTAAACATTTATTTTAGTTTTAACTATATAGCAACAAATGTATCCGGTTTCACACAGATCTATAATGACTCTAGCAATGATCAATAATTTAAATGATATGATTCAGATTGGATAGCTATATTGCAGAACATACACTGATATAAATATACACATAATTATAATCATATTCTATATATGTACCATTCACTGGTCTCCTATGAGACTCATTTACCCATTCAGTGCTTCTAATTTGCTTATCAAAGCTATGTGCTTTTGCCTGCCTGTAAAAGTGTTTTGTTTTTTTACTGCTAAGAAAAAGCAGTTACACAGATTAATTTGCATTTCAATGGCTATCCTAAACTAGCAAGCAGATTTAACTAAAACCTGGAGGAAAAAGAAAAAAAAACCTTTGTTTATATCTGTGTGTAATGCTTACATCAAGTATTCATCTATTAACTCTCACTAGGCCCAGCAGAAACTATTTGTAATTGACTATGGCATGGGTTAAATAAATGCATTGGTAACTCATAAATGGTGTTTGATGTGACCAAGAAAAGCTGATTATTCTGAGCAGTGAAAATCAGCCAATTAGAAAATGACCTTCCCAAAATGGCCGCTGCTCCTCCCCCTTCCACATACATGAGGGTTACACAAAATGGTGGACAGGCCATATGGTTAGTCCAAAATGGAGGACAGACAATGCGGCTTCCTTTGTCACAAAGAAATCACACATCATACAAGCACCAGAAGTTATTTTAGGCCTAAGTTAAAAATAAAAACTATAACAAGGCTATGCAGCAACTTTTAAATATACTTTTAAACCTACTTAAACAGATAAACAATCCAATCTGAATCAAACACAATATGACTTATTTTAACCTTGTTTTGCAACAATAAAAATACATTTTAGTATCTTAAATATTATGAGAAACGCATTGTCCCTTGAAATGTCATATCATTGGCTTACTGATAACACAATACATTAACGTGGATGTTATTTTCATCAGCTTCTCGATGCGTCCATCGGAGCCGGTCAATTCCAGCTGCGTTTGTAATGTACAGTGCATAATTAAGACCCTGATATCCAGTAAGATCCCTCATCTGTGAATGCCAAATTGATTTCTCACAAATATTTAAAATGTCCACTCTAATATATATTGTAAATGACTGCACCTCTTATTACCATATCCCATGAATGTGTGCTATACATCGCAAAACACTGCATCCCATAAGAGAAAACAATACACCCACACATTATCTGAGTTCCAAAGCTCATTGATGTATATATTTGTTATTAAAAGGATATGGATTCAATATATGTTACAAAGTACAGTATACCAATAGTTACATGGTTACACTCACACAGTAAGCAGTTAAAACATACAGTTACATACAATTACATACAGTTTCAGTTACAGGCCAGCGATACAATTACCATTCCCTCCAATGCATCTTATGTCTCTCTCTCTCTGTAAATAAATACAGGAACTGATCTGCAAGCAAGTCCATCATCGTCTCAGACCTTACAGCAACTGACTTCCTGTGTGGTCAGCAATGTGTTATCTAGTTTCTGGGGGAGGGATTCACGATGAGTCACCAGTCCCTTTGTATATGCTTATCGGGTTCAGCCTTGAAGACATCCAAAGGGCTGGCCTGAGTTTCCTGTTCATTACCTGTTTGGAATATCTATTGTTCTAATAAAAGTGATTTTAGCTTTTATACATTTAATCATAATTCCGTGTTGCAATGTCCTACAACTTCACAACAAGCATCAAATGAATCTACACATCAATCTGGTTGCTTCAATAGTAAACATGACCGGTCTATCTGGTTTGGTTCAAATAATACACATACATGACACCACTCCATCATATACAATTCTAAATCATCATGATGTCTGGCGCTTGATACCACCACAATTATGTACTGCATGAAATAAGTGTCGAATCCATCTCTGTGGCATGTCCGTGTAGATGAATGTGTTACCATAAATTGCTGTGCTCGCTGCGCATATTTGCAAGTATCGCGACTTATAATGTGTGTAGTTTGTATGTTCTCTTTATGTATTATTTTTTTTTACTTCGACACAACCAACATACAAACATTTGCATTGACCAGCTGTTGTCTCTGAATGCCGTTCTTCGACTGGACTTCTACATACTGAGTGTTCTGGCACCTGAGCAAGTTGACTGTTTTTAGGAGTGCCGGCTGCTGCTGTATTCATATATATATATATATATATATAGAGAGAGAGAGAGGCAGGGGTCCGGCACAACCACTTAGAGATAGTGTTACATAAGGTGCCCTCACAATGAATGGACAAAAAAGAACTAGCGGTGCGGCACTCCAATGATTAACACAGCAGATAAGATGTAGTTACAACGTTTCAATGCCCGCTTTTATTGTGGCATTTTCGTCAGGATATACATACAAAATGTGAAACATACCTTATATAAGGAACATCACCATGTGAAAACGCCAGCCGGCGCGGCGGGACCACCCACCCGTCCGACTCAGCGGAAATAACGTCATGGCGCACTGAAAGAACGCGTCAGACTGTGAGTGAATGGCAAACCCGTCACCATAACAACAAGAGTAAACAATGCACACATGGACATAAGCACATCTCACAAATACAAGGGATACTTAGGGATACTTAGTACTTAGTAAAATAGTATATACTTTACAGGTCAATGAGAGAACTGCATGAATAAAAAGTATCAGTATCAAGTAACAAGGAAACCATGATTGAGAAGACTCTAATCAAAATAAGGACCTGTGAAAAAAAGTATATATGATTAGATAGAGGCCAAAGTCGCAATACCGGACTGTTCATTAAGGCCACCAGGGACTAGGGTGCCCAAACGGTAAATCCAGCGCGCCTCACAATGTAACAATTTGAGACCACGGTTCCCACCCCTTAGAGATAATGGTATATGGTCGATCATCCTATACTTAAGTGTAGTCAGATTATGTGATGCTAAGGCGAAATGTCTCGCCACAGGTTGATCGCTACTACCAGAAATTAAAGCAGCTTTAATAGCTGAACGATGTGCTGCCATGCGCTCTTTGAATGAGCGTTCAGTTTTGCCTATGTAAGACAAGCCACATGGGCAGATAATTTGATAAACAACAAATTTAGAATTGCACGTGAGTCTATGTCTAATGTATAACATTTTACCAGTATGGGGATGGTAGAAAGTATCACCAGGGATAAGAAATTTGCACGTGACACAAGTGCAGCGTATGCATCCCAATTTACCTCTATAAATACTGGGAACGGGTTCTGTAATATCCGCTTTGACTAAAATGTCACGGATGTTACGGCCACGTTTATAACATGACATAAGGTGAGTATTAGACAGGTTACAGTCAGGGTCTGATGTGACAATAGGCCACAATTTTTTAGAGATTTTATTAATGGGGCCACTGGCTGTAGTAAATTGAGTGACCCAAGGGAGAACCTTTTTATTGTCACTAGGTTTAGGTTTCAATAATGATAGTCTATTCATATTAAGAACCTTATTTTTAGAGAGAAGTAGCTGGTCATAATCATAACCCCTAGCAAGAAACTTTTTCATTAGGGTATCAATTTGGTGTTCTGCTTGTTGAATGTCTGATGTAATACGTCTCACACGGACAAACTGGGAATACGGCAGCCCTGCAATAAGAGATCTGGGATGACAACTATTGTAGGCCAACAAATTGTTATGATCCGTGGGTTTGCTAAATAGGCTAGTAGACACATAACCCTCCTGTAAGCGTATAGAGACATCAAGGTAATGAATTTCAGTAGAACTAAAAGAAAACGTAAACTTTACAGGACTAGAGCCTATGTTATGTTGATTAATATGGTCAATCAGATCAGAGCTGTCGCCTTTCCAGAAAATCAACAGATCATCGATGTAGCGGCAGAAAAAAATAATCCTATCAGCAATTAATTCATCCGAAAAAAATACTGATTTTTCAACATCAAACATGAAGATGTTGGCATATGAGGGGGCCACCGCCGCCCCCATCGCACAACCAATCAGCTGTAAATAAAAAGCGCCATTATATAGGAAAAAATTTCTGGTCAAAATAAATTTAAGTAGCATAATCACAAATCCGACGTCAGGACCATTATAGGATAACCGATTATCTAAAAAACGGCTCACTGAAGATAAACTTAGATCGTGGGGAATAACGGTATATAAATTAGTAACATCAATTGTAAACATTGTCACATCTGGATCTAACTTCGGAAGTTCCAATAATTTCACAAGAAGAGATGTGGTATCAAGAAGATATCTCGGATGTTGTCTGATGAATGGTTGAAGTAGACTGTCAATGTATACAGAAGCAGGCTGAGATAAACCACCACGGGCTGCGATGATAGGTCTACCCGGGGGATCAACAATGGATTTGTGGATCTTTGGGGTAGTATAGAATAGTGGTACCATAGGGAAAGATGGTAAAAGTGCTTTAGAAAGTGCCTCAGAGATAATACCATGATCTAAGGCATTTTTAAGAATTGTAGCAAGCTCTGTTCTAAAAATAGCTGACGGATCATGTGGAAGAAGACGATAGGTGGAAGAATCATTCAGATGGATATCCACTTGGGCTTTGTACTTATCCAAGTCCTGGATTACTAGGGCACCCCCCTTGTCCGCTGGGCGGAAAATCAATGATTTGTTATTAGCTAGATTGTCCAATGCTAATTGTTCCGCTTTAGATAAGTTATAGCGACACGGAGGTAAGGTAGATACAGACGACTGGACTTCATCATTAAGGAGGCGTATAAATGTCTTAATGGAAGGGTTGAACGATTGAGGTTCAAACGTGCTTCTAGGAGTAAGTTTCAACAATTGTGGAGGAATTTCAACAGCTGGTATCTCCTGAGAAGGAGGAGGAATAGCAGGCGGACGTTTACTATAAAATTCTTTAAGCTTCAACTGTCGGTGTAGTTTATGTTGTTCAACATTCCATTCCAGCGCATTAAATTTTTGCGTCGGTACAAATGATAGTCCTTTTCCTAAGACCTCGGTCTCAGTGGTTGTTAAATCATATGAGGATAAATTGACAATTAAGTTTTGTTGGAGGTCGGTTTTTTTGCGCGACCCCTGCCTTTTGTTTTGGCCACCCCTTCTGGTGTATTTTCTACGTCGCGGGTGTACTGGGCTCTCGTAGTCACCCCTAAAGGGTCCGGCTGGCCGCGTTTTCTGACACGAGGGCCACATCGGTCGTTATCACTTGCTGAAGAATTAAACTCAGTAGAAGAATCCTGATGTCGGTCGTCCTGTCGTCTGTTACGTCTGAAAAAAGGTTTACGGTAATCATAGCCTCTTGCTGGATAGGTCCACTGATAAACCGTATTATTTTCATAATCTGATTCAACTTTGGATAATTTGTTCTTTTTAAATTTAATCAGGTCTCGTTTGTATGTCTGTAATTGAGTATTAAGTTTAGTATACCGTTCACTATCAGTATCACTGGTGAGGCTGGGTTTATGGATTATCTCAAATGCATCAATTTTCTCCTTAATATTTGCAACCTCTTTAGTGGAAAACTCAATGATCAATAACATAAGGTCAAATGAACATTTATTAGTTATTGATATCCACTTTCTACAGAAAGCGAGATCATGCTTCCCAATTGTAGGGCCATTACGGACACGTAGGCCCCTAGGGATTTTTTTCGCTCTGTGATAGTCGCTTAAGGATAATGCATGATAATAATAATCAATCTCACGCCTCTTTAACCTCAATAATTCACGATATACATCGTCAAGGGGTAAGGCTTCAGCTTGCTCAGTGAGGCCACCAGTGACTAGAATGGTATCCGCTTCTGCTTCGGAATAAGAATACGTATCACCAATCGGATAAGTGGTAAGTGCATGACCACTAAGTTGTAGATCAGGGTTAAACTCAGCCATGGCAAAAAATTGCAAGATGGTATGTAACAATGTGTGCAAAAAAATAAAATAATCAAGCATGTGATTTAAAAACAGTCCATGAGTAAATACACACGGAAATGATACCTTGAATGAAAACTTCAGGGGTGCCCTGACCAGAGATCCGGAAATCCAGAAAACATCAATAGAGAGAGGCAGGGGTCCGGCACAACCACTTAGAGATAGTGTTACATAAGGTGCCCTCACAATGAATGGACAAAAAAGAACTAGCGGTGCGGCACTCCAATGATTAACACAGCAGATAAGATGTAGTTACAACGTTTCAATGCCCGCTTTTATTGTGGCATTTTCGTCAGGATATACATACAAAATGTGAAACATACCTTATATAAGGAACATCACCATGTGAAAACGCCAGCCGGCGCGGCGGGACCACCCACCCGTCCGACTCAGCGGAAATAACGTCATGGCGCACTGAAAGAACGCGTCAGACTGTGAGTGAATGGCAAACCCGTCACCATAACAACAAGAGTAAACAATGCACACATGGACATAAGCACGTCTCACAAATACAAGGGATACTTAGTACTTAGTAAAATAGTATATACTTTACAGGTCAATGAGAGAACTGCATGAATAAAAAGTATCAGTATCAAGTAACAAGGAAACCATGATTGAGAAGACTCTAATCAAAATAAGGACCTGTGAAAAAAAGTATATATGATTAGATAGAGGCCAAAGTCGCAATACCGGACTGTTCATTAAGGCCACCAGGGACTAGGGTGCCCAAACGGTAAATCCAGCGCGCCTCACAATGTAACAATTTGAGACCACGGTTCCCACCCCATTATCTCTAAGGGGTGGGAACCGTGGTCTCAAATTGTTACATTTACATTGACCTGTAAAGTATATACTATTTTACTAAGTACTAGTATCCCTTGTATTTGTGAGATGTGCTTATGTCCATGTGTGCATTGTTTACTCTTGTTGTTATGGTGACGGGTTTGCCATTCACTCACAGTCTGACGCGTTCTTTCAGTGCGCCATGACGTTATTTCCGCTGAGTCGGACGGGTGGGTGGTCCCGCCGCGCCGGCTAGCGTTTTCACATGGTGATGTTCCTTATATAAGGTATGTTTCACATTTTGTATGTATATCCTGACGAAAATGCCACAATAAAAGCGGGCATTGAAACGTCGTAACTACATCTTATCTGCTGTGTTAATCATTGGAGTGCCGCACCGCTAGTTCTTTTTTGTCCATTCATTGTGAGGGCACCTTATGTATCTATCTGTACACTATCTCTAAGTGGTTGTGCCGGACCCCTGCCTCTCTCTATTGATGTTTTCTGGATTTCCGGATCTCTGGTCAGGGCACCCCTGAAGTCTTCATTCAAGGTATCATTTCCGTGTGTATTTACTCATGGACTGTTTTTAAATCACATGCTTGATTATTTTATTTTTTTGCACACATTGTTGCATACCATCTTGCAATTTTTTGCCATGGCTGAGTTTAACCCTGATCTACAACTTAGTGGTCATGCACTTACCACTTATCCGATTGGTGATACGTATTCTTATTCCGAAGCAGAAGCGGATACCATTCTAGTCACTGGTGGCCTCACTGAGCAAGCTGAAGCCTTACCCCTTGACGATGTATATCGTGAATTATTGAGGTTAAAGAGGCGTGAGATTGATTATTATTATCATGCATTATCCTTAAGCGACTATCACAGAGCGAAAAAAATCCCTAGGGGCCTACGTGTCCGTAATGGCCCTACAATTGGGAAGCATGATCTCGCTTTCTGTAGAAAGTGGATATCAATAACTAATAAATGTTCATTTGACCTTATGTTATTGATCATTGAGTTTTCCACTAAAGAGGTTGCAAATATTAAGGAGAAAATTGATGCATTTGAGATAATCCATAAGCCCAGCCTCACCAGTGATACTGATAGTGAATGGTATACTAAACTTAATACTCAATTACAGACATACAAACGAGACCTGATTAAATTTAAAAAGAACAAATTATCCAAAGTTGAATCAGATTATGAAAATAATATGGTTTATCAGTGGACCTATCCAGCAAGAGGCCATGATTACCGTAAACCTTTTTTCAGACGTAACAGACGACAGGACGACCGACATCAGGATTCTTCTACTGAGTTTAATTCTTCAGCAAGTGATAACGACCGACGTGGCCCTCGTGGCAGAAAACGCGGCCAGCCGGACCCTTTAGGGGTGACTACGAGAGCCCAGTACACCCGCGACGTAGAAAATACACCAGAAGGGGTGGCCAAAACAAAAGGTAGGGGTCGCGCAAAAAAACCGACCTCCAACAAAACTTAATTGTCAATTTATCCTCATATGATTTAATAACCACTGAGACCGAGGTCTTAGCAAAAGGACTATCATTTGTACCGACACAAAAATTTAATGCGCTTGAATGGAATGTTGAACAACATAAACTACACCGACAGTTGAAGCTTAAAGAATTTTATAGTAAACGTCCGCCTGCTATTCCTCCTCCTTCTCAGGAGATACCAGCTGTTGAAATTCCTCCACAATTGTTGAAACTTACTCCTAGAAGCACGTTTGAACCTCAATCGTTCAACCCTTCCATTAAGACATTTATACGCCTCCTTAATGATGAAGTCCAGTCGTCTGTATCTACCTTACCTCCGTGTCGCTATAACTTATCTAAAGCGGAACAATTAGCATTGGACAATCTAGCTAATAACAAATCATTGATTTTCCGCCCAGCGGACAAGGGGGGTGCCCTAGTAATCCAGGACTTGGATAAATACAAAGCCCAAGTGGATATCCATCTGAATGATTCTTCCACCTATCGTCTTCTTCCACATGATCCGTCAGCTATTTTTAGAACAGAGCTTGCTACAATTCTTAAAAATGCCTTAGACCATGGTATTATCTCTGAGGCACTTTCTAAAGCACTTTTACCATCTTTCCCTATGGTCCCACTATTCTATACTACCCCAAAGATCCACAAATCCATTGTTGATCCCCCGGGTAGACCTATCATCGCAGCCCGTGGTGGTTTATCTCAGCCTGCTTCTGTATACATTGACAGTCTACTTCAACCATTCATCAGACAACATCCGAGATATCTTCTTGATACCACATCTCTTCTTGTGAAATTATTGGAACTTCCGAAGTTAGATCCAGATGTGACAATGTTTACAATTGATGTTACTAATTTATATACCGTTATTCCCCACGATCTAAGTTTATCTTCAGTGAGCCGTTTTTTAGATAATCAGTTATCCTATAATGGTCCTGACGTCGGATTTGTGATTATGCTACTTAAATTTATTGTGACCAGAAATTTTTTCCTATATAATGGCGCTTTTTATTTACAGCTGATTGGTTGTGCGATGGGGGCGGCGGTGGCCCCCTCATATGCCAACATCTTCATGTTTGATGTTGAAAAATCAGTATTTTTTTCGGATTAATTAATTGCTGATAGGATTATTTTTTTCTGCCGCTACATCGATGATCTGTTGATTTTCTGGAAAGGCGACAGCTCTGATCTGATTGATCATATTAATCAACATAACATAGGCTCTAGTCCTGTAAAGTTTACGTTTTCTTTTAGTTCTACTGAAATTCATTACCTTGATGTCTCTATACGCTTACAGGAGGGTTATGTGTCTACTAGCCTATTTAGCAAACCCACGGATCGTAATAATTTGTTGGCCTACAATAGTTGTCATCCCAGATCTCTTATTGCAGGGCTGCCGTATTCCCAGTTTGTCCGTGTGAGACGTATTACATCAGACATTCAACAAGCAGAACACCAAATTGATACCCTAATGAAAAAGTTTCTTGCTAGGGGTTATGATTATGACCAGCTACTTCTCTCTAAAAATAAGGTTCTTAATATGAATAGACTATCATTATTGAAACCTAAACCTAGTGACAATAAAAAGGTTCTCCCTTGGGTCACTCAATTTACTACAGCCAGTGGCCCCATTAATAAAATCTCTAAAAAATTGTGGCCTATTGTCACATCAGACCCTGACTGTAACCTGTCTAATACTCACCTTATGTCATGTTATAAACGTGGCCGTAACATCCGTGACATTTTAGTCAAAGCGGATACTACAGAACCCGTTCCCAGTATTTATAGAGGTAAATTGGGATGCATACGCTGCACTTGTGTCACGTGCAAATTTCTTATCCCTGGTGATACTTTCTACCATCCCCATACTGGTAAAATGTTATACATTAGACATAGACTCACGTGCAATTCTAAATTTGTTGTTTATCAAATTATCTGCCCATGTGGCTTGTCTTACATAGGCAAAACTGAACGCTCATTCAAAGAGCGCATGGCAGCACATCGTTCAGCTATTAAAGCTGCTTTAATTTCTGGTAGTAGCGATCAACCTGTGGCGAGACATTTCGCCTTAGCATCACATAATCTGACTACACTTAAGTATAGGATGATCGACCATATACCATTATCTCTAAGGGGTGGGAACCGTGGTCTCAAATTGTTACATTGTGAGGCGCGCTGGATTTACCGTTTGGGCACCCTAGTCCCTGGTGGCCTTAATGAACAGTCCGGTATTGCGACTTTGGCCTCTATCTAATCATATATACTTTTTTTCACAGGTCCTTATTTTGATTAGAGTCTTCTCAATCATGGTTTCCTTGTTACTTGATACTGATACTTTTTATTCATGCAGTTCTCTCATTGACCTGTAAAGTATATACTATTTTACTAAGTACTAAGTATCCCTTGTATTTGTGAGATGTGCTTATGTCCATGTGTGCATTGTTTACTCTTGTTGTTATGGTGACGGGTTTGCCATTCACTCACAGTCTGACGCGTTCTTTCAGTGCGCCATGACGTTATTTCCGCTGAGTCGGACGGGTGGGTGGTCCCGCCGCGCCGGCTAGCGTTTTCACATGGTGATGTTCCTTATATAAGGTATGTTTCACATTTTGTATGTATATCCTGACGAAAATGCCACAATAAAAGCGGGCATTGAAACGTTGTAACTACATCTTATCTGCTGTGTTAATCATTGGAGTGCCGCACCGCTAGTTCTTTTTTTTATATATATATATATATATATATATATGTATGTTCAGGGTTTGTACTAGATTTTTCTACAGCTCCACCAGACTCCTGCAATCAATCCAATGTTACGCCGAGTGGGATATTGTGGACTGCATTCGGAAACTCACCTCTAGAAATTCTGCATTCACCCCTGTAGGTGTTGCACATAGCAACCAATCATATTGTAGTTGTCATTTGATAGGATATACCAGAAATATGAGTACTAGTGTTTGCATAGCCAACACCTCCCCTTGTCCTTTTTAGAAAGAGTGATAAATATCCACCATGGTAATTCTTAAACAACATTGCTTTTACATATTTACATTTATATAGATTTATTATAAAGGTTTTTTTAAATGTTTTACAGGTATTTTAACTTTCCAAATTAGAGAATTTTTGACCTTATGATGAGTTATGATGCAATCATTACATTTATGGAAATCAGCAAAGTGATACACTAAATATAGAGGGGGAGATTCAATTGTTTGAAAATTCATTTGGGTGTTTGTTTTTTCCTATCTAAAAGACAATAAAAAACAGACACCCAACTAACCTTTCAAACATTTGAATTCCCCCCATAGTGTCTGCTAGTGTGGTTGATGAATTTTGCTGTCACTGTATACATGATGTGATGGTTAAGGTGTATAAACTGTCAGTCATAAAACTATATGCAGACATGCTAATCGACCTTTTCTGTAGCTCTAATAAACATGTGAATAAAATATTTAAATGTCCCGGTTAGCGCTGGCAGCCAAAATGCACATAGAATTTCTTTACAATAATTCTTTTTTTTTTTTTTCTTAAGCCATCAGGCAGTAATAATAGCTTTGGAAAAGACATATTGCCCTTCAATTGAAAAGTTGATTTTGACTATGAACTTTTATTGAAGGTCTTCCCTCTAGGCATTTTTTCAATAGAGAAAAATCTTCCAGTGCCAAAGTACTTCATAGTAAAACTTTTAATGTTAAGGCTTGTGATATAAAAGAGATAAATAACATTGATTGACCATTGAATTTATTTATTATATAGAGGGGTGCCTATAAATTTATAAACCTAAGTATATCATGAAAGGTGAAAGCTATGAGGAAGCTGGGAAAAGTAATTAATATAAAAAAAATCAATAATTTTGATTATTGGGGGGCTACTTACTGTTTGGGCAGAGATAACATTGTGCAAATAAGGGGTCACTAGCGTCAAATACACCAAACATGCTATATGAAATCACATAAATACAATGATTATCAGTCATGTTTGATTCCATAAAAGGAGCCACGCGTCGCCGCCATTTTCACTCCGGAATTGGAGAGTGTAGCAAGAGGATGTGTCTGTGCAGGAGGGAAATTGGGGTGGCATTTCCAGTGATGTCTTGTGCTGCTCAGTCCAGTGTAGTGTCTTATGCTGCATCAGTCCAGTCACAGTGGTGGTGTCCTTTGTTGCCATATGTCCAGTGCTGCTGTATAAGTCCAGTCCAGTGGTGCAGTGTTGTGCTGCATCAGTCCAGTCACACTGGTGGTGTCCACTGCTGCCATATGTCCATTGTTGCTGTGTAAGTCCAGTCCAGTGGTGCTGTGTTGAGCTGCATATGTCCAGTGGTGGTGTCCCTGTGCTGCCTATGGGTATCTTATCAGCTCTGTGCGAAAAGGCCATGGTCTGGTTATTCCATGTCACTACCCAATTTCCTGGTTTTCGGAAATTGGAAATGTTGAAACACACTAAGGATCTATCTACATGATACTGGTGGAGCTTCAAACTAGGGGGCCAAGAGATATTGAATTTCTTGTCCACCGGTCTCCCACCCCGTAATTCGAGTACCTCATCTATTGCTAAAGGGTGCGGTACTAATCCTGACCTGCTCTGACCTTGAGGTACTTGTGAGCACACCCAGCATTCTGTTTGGTTTAAAACCTTACCCACTAGTGAGTGGTAATCACTCAATGGATGACGGTCCATGTTGATATTAAGGCTGGACTGACATCTCTGGATGCACCCATCCTCAACTATGTTCTCACAATTCTTACAAATGCAATTTTCCTCAGCCAATAATCCTTCACAGTGCCTCCGAGCTCCCTGACTACCAGATCGTTTTCTGATACTCGCCTTTGCTCGAGTGATGTGTTGCTCTTGGAATTCTACAAATCCGTCCTTGCCATCAGAACCCATTCCAGATCCTTTCTCGACCTCTCTGGGACTCTCACCGAAACAGACTGTTCTGTTCAACAACAGGGTTAACAGGAAAACACGGAACGCAGTCTCTTGGGGTAAGTCCATCTTGTTAAGGGATGAGAAAGGAAACAAGAAGGGGGAGGAAAAGGGAAGGAGAGAAGGAGGGTAGTGGGAGATGGAGAAAATAATAAAAAAAGAAAAACTGGTGCGACAACCGCCTCTTGGTCTTGTTGTTCTCCGCGCTCAGGTGCCATGACAACAGTCCTGCCTCTCAACCTTCCCGGAACAGACACTCCAGTGATACGATGTTCTCTACACTCTGCTCTCTGTCACGGGTTCTCTCTGGGTCAGCGACCTTTTTACAGTGGGACGAGTGGACCCAAGTCTCTCTTTCGGCAACCTTTAATGCTGTCGTGCTGGTTAGTTAGACTTGGTATGGTCCTTTCCACCTGTCAATGAGGCAACCTGAGCGTAGAAAATTTCGAATCATTACATAATCCCCAGGTTCAATGTCATGACAATTACTGTTTGGCAGGTCTGGAATCACCAGCTTTAGATTTTTGTTTTGATTCCTCAGCTGCTGGCTCATCTTAACCAAATATTTTACAGTCACTTCGTTATTGCATTTCAAATCATCCTGGGGGTCTATCATTACATGGGGCTGTCGACCAAAAAGAATCTCAAAGGGTGATAGGTTAAGGGGGGACCTAGGAGTGGTTCTGATGCTGTACAATACTAGTGGCAAAGCTTCTGGCCACAACAATCCAGTTTCAGCCATCACTTTGCTCAGCTTGTTCTTAATAGTGCTGTTTACTCTCTCCACCTTCGCACTCGCCTGTGGGCGGTACGGAGTGTGCAGCTTGCTATTAACTCCCATCAGTTTGCACATAACCTGAAAGACTTCACCTGTAAAATGGGTACCCCTATCGCTTTCAATTATTCTAGGAATACCATATCTACACACAAATACCTGCACAATTTTCTTTGCAGTGAACGTAGCAGTATTTGTGGCAGCAGGGAACGCTTCTACCCAATTGGAAAACACATCAATACAGACTAACACATATTTTAAATTCCTACAGGGTGGTAACTGTATGAAATCAATCTGTATTACCTGAAAAGGGCCGTCTGTCGGCAGAATATGGGATGGTTCTGTTGGTATTGACTTTCCAATATTCTTCCTCAAGCAAATAAGACATGTCATTGCTCTCTTACCCGCATGAGAAGAGAATCCTGGTGCACACCAGTAGGCTCTCACCAGCTTACACATACCCTCTTTACCCAGATGGGTCAGACCTTGTGCCGCCTCAGCTAAGCTTGGAAGATATGCTCTGGGGGCCACTGGCTTACCCTGTCCACCTGTCCAGAGTCCTGATGACTCCTGGCCATATCCCTTTGACCTCTAGACCACCTTTTCCTGTGGGGAACACAAATTTTGCATTTCACTTAATTTTTGTGTGTTGATGGTGTTGAATATCATCAGTGATGTGATATCTGTTTGTATGGGGGTGCTGGCTGCTGATTTAGCAGCTTTGTCTGCCCGGCTGTTACCAAGTGAGATTGGATCTTGGTTGTAAGTATGTGCTTTGCACTTGATAACAGCCACTCTGACTGGTTCTTGTATCTCTGTTAGAAGCCTTTTTATGTGGGATCCATGCGCTACAGGTGTGCCAGCAGCTGTCATAAAATTTCTGAGGCGCCATAGGGCCCCGAAATCATGCACTACTCCAAAGGCATACCTAGAATCTGTATATATATTGGCTGACTTACCCTTGGCCAATTCACACGCTCTGGTTACGGCGTCCTGCTCAGCAACTTGTGCTGAGTGCAGTGGGCCCAGGGGTTCAGCTTCTATGATACCTCTGTCATCCACGACTGTGTATCCAGTACACAAGTCTCCCGAGTCCGTCTGTGGCAACTACCGTCAGTGTAAAAAGTAAAATCTACTCCTTCCAGTGGGTTGTCACTAATGTCGGGTCTTGCAGTGAAAGTCTGGTTCAGATATTCCATACAATCATGCGTGTCAGTATCTGCACTAAATCCTCCTTCACCATCATTCTCATCCTCCACCCTTTGTGCCTGTCCAGGCACACGCGGCAGATAAGTTGCAGGATTTAGTGCGCTGCATCTCTTTATGGTGATGTTTACAGGGGCCATTAGTGCTAATTCCCACCTTGTAAACCACGCTGATGAGACATGTCTGGTTTGAGCGGAGTTCAGTAAGGCTGACACTGCATGAGGCGTATGGACTGTCAGGTTGTTTCCTAACACTACGTCTTCACTTTTACTCACTAGCAAAGCTATTGCTGCAACACTTCGCAAGCATGTGGGGAGGGACCGCGCTCCGGTGTCCAACTGTGCACTGTAGTAAGCTACCGGCCTGCTGGCATCACCATGTCTCTGGGTTAGGACACCTGCCACACACCCAGCACTTTCTGTACCGTACAATTCAAAGGGTTTCCCATAATCTGGCATGCCTAATGCAGGTGCCTGTGATAGGCACTGTTTGAGTCTCTCAAATGCCAGTTCGGAGACCATTTCTTGCAAAGGTAAAGCCATTATGGAGAACCCTGGGATCCAGTTTCGGCAGTACCCACACATTCCAAGAAAAGTGCGGATCTGTTGTTGGGTTTGTGGCAGAGTCATGTCGCGAATCGCCTGTATTCTATCAGCCGTAAGGTGTCTAAGGCCTTGCGTCAAGCAATGTCTCAAATATTTTACCCTGGTCTGGCACAACTGCAACTTATCCTTTGAAACCTTGTGTCCCGTATTAGAAAGGTGAAACAGAAGCTGTTTTGTGTCTTTCAAGGACGATTCGAGTGAATCAGAACACAGCAGTAAGTCATCGACATACTGTATTAATACTGATCCGCTCTCAGGTTGAAAGGATTGTAAACAGTCATGCAGAGCCTGGGAGAAAATACTTGGGCTGTCAATGAAACCTTGGGGTTGGCGAGTCCAGGTGTACTGTACTCCGCTTTATGTGAATGCAAACAGGTATTGGCTGTCAGGGTGCAGAGGGACAGAAAAGAAAGCAGAACAGAGGTCAATGACAGTGAAAAATTTTGCAGTAGGGGGAATTTGCATGAGGATGACAGCTGGATTTGGCACTACTGGGAATTGGCTCTCAACTATTTTGTTTATCCCTCTTAGATCCTGCACTAGCCTGTAACCCCTCCCCCCACTCTTTTTCACAGGGAAGATGGGACTATTGGCAGTGCTGGACGTCCTAACTAGGATGCCCTGTTGTAGCAAGCGCTCTATGACTGGGTACACTACTAATTCCACCTCTGGCTTCAGAGGATACTGTGGGATTTTTGGAGCTATCCTACCATCTTTTATTTGCACTACTACGGGAGCTACATTCGCCATCAATCCAGTGTCTTGTCCATCTTTGGTCCAGAGGGATCCCGGTATTTGTGAGATCATTTCCTCTACCTTGGATGGACACCTGTCTATACCAGCAGAGTGTTACATTAGCCTTTGTGTGGTGTCTAACATATCCTGCACTTCCTGAATGTGATTCTCGGGGATATATCCAAGAAGATACCCTCAGGAGTACAATATATGACACACCCCATTTTACACAATAGATCTCTCCCCAGTAGATTAGTCGGAGCCAATGCAGCTAACAAAAAGGAATGCTTGGTCTGCAAAGGCCCTATCATAATCTCCGCAGGTCTACTCAAAGGGTAGTGTTGTACTACTACTGTTACTCCCATTGCCAAAATTGTTTTACCCGTGGTTTTTATACCTACCGTTGAATTTAACACTGACCTGGCCGCCCCTGTATCTACAAGAAAAGGTAGTGATCTACCAGCTACATCAACTGTGACCTCAGGTTCACTACCAAGGCTAGCAATCAACTTCACTGGCTGCAGACTACAGGTGTGGCCCAACCCCTATTGTATATTGTGACCCTCCCGCAGCGCACTGGCAGCTACAATATGTGAGGGGGGTAGCTGAGAATTTTCAGAGGTCTGCCAGTCCCTCCTAGGTGGGTACCTCCTTGTTTCCCCTGCATGTGGCTCATAACTTCTCCTATGCGATCCCTGATCCCTATCATGTGTATTATAATGTGGTTCATATCCTGGTCTAGGGGGTCGATATACCTTATGTGTGTTTGTATACCTACAATTCCGTGCAAAATGTCCTTCCTTCTGACAGTTATAGTATACTACTAAACGTGACTTACCATCAGGGGTCTGGGGTTTTGGCTGATGCGGTTTGGATGTAAGGGCATTTATACTTACTGTCATCAGCTTATCCCCCTGTGACTCCCTGTGCTTAATGACGTTCCGATCGTGCTCGATAGCGGACTCTCTTAATGCAGCCACCGAGATACCTCTCCAGTTAGGTAGAGAGGTTTGTACCCTTGTTCTTAATGTCTCTTTTAACCCGTCCATTAATACTGACACAGCTACCTCCCTGTGATGTACATTTTCCTTAATGTCCTCGACCCCAGTGTATCTAGCCATTTCCTGCAGTGCCAGGTGGAAATATTCAGATGCCGTTTCACCTTCTTTTTGTCTTATGGAAAAGATTTTATTCCATTTGACAACAGTAGGGAAATATACTCCTAATTGCAGATTGATCTGTCGTACATTCTCCTGAGTACTCATCAGTGAGAGGTACTTCTGCATCTAATTTACAATCAGTAATGAATTTCACGGGGTCACTATTGGAAGGTAAACATACTCGTGGCACTGTTCGCCAATCTTTGTTTGTGGGTTCGGTGTCGTTACCTAATTCTTTAATAAACCTCTGGCATGTGACTAGATCCTTTCTGGGATCGGGAAATTCAGACATAATTGTCCTCAATTCTGTCCGGGACCAAGGACAATGCATAGCAATGTTCCTGATGGGAGTGACTCCCTGAGCGTCAGTCTTCCCATTGGGGACTGCGATCACCCTGACAGGATTTAATTCAATTACATCATTCTCAGTTGACTCCACAATCTGAGGTGCTATTGTCTCTGCATAATGTATGGTAACATAGTAACATAGTAACATAGTATCTGAGGTTGAAAAAAGACAATTGTCCATCGAGTTCAACCTATTTGTGGTGTCCTATGCAAGATGATTTGACTAAAATTTCTGACTGATGCTGCTGTCAGCCATTGCATTTTATCCCTATTTATAGTAACTATAATGCATGACTATGCACCATACCCCTGGATATCCTTATCCAATAGGAATTTATCTAACCCATTTTTAAAGGTGTTGACAGATTCCGCCATTACAACTCCCTCGGGCAGGGAATTCCAAACACGTATTGTCCTTACCGTGAAAAAGCCTTTACACCGTATTGTGCGGAATCTCCTCTCCTCTAACCTGAGCGAGTGTCCACGAGTCCTCTGTGTTGATCTAACCAAAAACAGGTCCCGCGCAAGCTCTGTGTATTGTCCCCTTATATATTTGTAGATGTTGATCATATCCCCTCTTAGTCTCCGCTTTTCCAATGTAAACATGCCTAGTCTTTCAAGCCTTTCCTTGGTACCGTACTTACCTGTGGACACGACCTCACTTATCCCTACGCTAGGGGGCCTTACAACTGATCTTACTGGTTGGGCCGTGCCCACCTGAGTGTTCTGTATGGTGGCTGCTAGAGAGAGTGCCGATATCGTGCTGGGCTCATCTTCTTGCTCACAGTCCTGAGGAAAGTTTAAAATGGGATACAACTTGCACGGGTTAGCATTAGTACATTTATCAACTATACTCTTATCAGGTACCAATATGCCATTGTCTGTAGCCACTTTCTCCCCTACAATATACGGTGGTGGTGGTGCGGTTGCCATCATTTTCCTGCTAGGTTTGGAACCTGCTGCGTAAGCTAGTTCCCATTGCATATCGCCCTCTTGCTGCCATAAGTTTAAACAATCTGTATGTCTAATCCTTTGTTTTCTGGATTTTATTAGACATATCCTACTCCTTAAATTCTGCAATACCTCTTGATCAAAACTACCTATCCCAGGAAATGATGCTTTATCCCCCACAGTCATACGTGTCCATTCATCACAAAAGGTCTCAGTGTGGGGACCATACTTCCCCCACATAACCAACCGAGCTGACCCCCTGGGTCTCAATTCTGCTGTCTGAACCCTGACTGAGGAACGTCCCTGTGTTGTGCACTTGGCTCCCATTGTGGACCCTTTTAACACGGGAAAATTTCCTAAAATGCTCCAAACACAGTAGTCTAACGGTGGAAGTCCTCTAAGTTCTTTCACTAACTTCTTCTGCTCCGAGTACCACGGATCCGCCCTTTTTAGCAGACACGTGTAGCCAATGAAGGCCCTACTTCGGCCTATATCCCCTGGGCCTTTAGGAGTAACTTACCGTACCCAGTGAATATCTGCCTAAAAGACAATGTTTACACAAATCAGGCTTGCATGTGCTCTACACAACGCGTATGATGACGAGATTTACGCACAAATATGCAAAACTTCGTATCACGTTGCGCCACGTATTGCTCACACAACCGTGCGGTCCAATCGTACCGCTTATAGACACTTGCTTTCTATAAGTTGTAGGATCACTGGAGTCTTCACACTGTGCTCCAAAACAGCCGGAGTGTAATACCAAGAAAACAACACCTTTAAAAAGCTTTATCACACTCCATTGCACGTATTCACCTAGACCGCGCTCACCGAGTTCACCGAGTTTCACTGAGTTCACCAAGCGGGGTTCAATACATTCACACCTTTTTCAGCCCACACTAACACTCCATAGTTTTCTGATCAGAAAAATATCCTTTCCTGTTAACTGATAGCTTTCCCCAGAGGTAATACAGTAGAATAGGTTTTATTTAAACAAAATTTTGGAAACCGAGCAATTTGTGCTATTGTAGCGTGGCTACTGTACCGCCCCTAAACTAAACAATGCTATTGTGTAATTTGTACTTAGCGATCGTACCCTTACGCACATTGCGTAAACACGTGACCATGCGTATGTCTTTACGTTGCATACGCAGTCCCATACTTTGTCCGAGACACGTGTACAAAAACCGTACGTCCGCAATAGTACAAATCCCACACTTCTATAAATGTAAGCGATATTACCTATAATCGTTTACTTAACACAACACAGTTTCTTTCTGTATAAACCTGTTTAACTAGGCCAGACTGTATTTGTGTTTTACGTTTACTTCTTAATATTTATTCTATATTTTAACTAAATAGCAACAAATTTCTCAGTACAGGTCTAAATGAATCTAGTAATCAGTACTTATGGCAGCAATATGAGCAGGTATACAAATACAAAGTACAGGTGTATGCTTGTGTTGTGTGCACATTTGGCGCCAAAATAGAAATTCACAGACCTTTAAAAAAATTAATAGCTTTGCGTATTTACTTTACGGGTCCCACCAGCATTCCTACAAACCATGCAGAGCAGACACCATCTAATCAGCAATAACTTAGGGTTTCCAGTGTATTCTACGGCCAGGAAAAGGTTCACGTAGGATACCTTTCCGCCCTTTGCTGATAGATAAAGTCTGCTTTAACCTGCTAGGCTGCGGGTATGAGGAAAAAACGGACGATGCCCCCAATTGATAAAGTCGATATTATCTTAAACCATAAAGCTATACCTTTAAACACACTTTTACCATGGAGCCGCTGCGGCCGCTAGACTTAATACACACGCTACGTACTTTGTACGCTATTTGCGTACAGAGTCCTGTACCATGTACGGACTTAGCGTACAAACGCCGCGCTGGGGGTACAAAGTACACACAGCGCGCGCACACTCTTGATATACTTTAAACCTTATTAGTAATGCAATGTAATGATATTACACCTTAAACCTTATGCAGCGCTGATGGTACGAAGTACCCACAGCGCGTACACAACTTATCAATACACTTTTAAACCTTTATACAGTTAGGTAATGTAATACGCTTTAAACCCTAGCAGGGAAAAGAGGACACAACACCGATGTGTAGTTAAACACTGGGCTCTGACACCTCAGCGTATATATATATCTGGAAGGGGATAACAATACAATTTATACACTACAATACAACAGAGTAAATGGCTACAGTCAATGTACATACGTGAGAATATTCGCTTGCGCAACCTGGTCCAGTCCTCCGCTAATCAGGTAGATAGCGTTAAGAGCCTTCTGACCGGCCAGGCAGCAACAGACTTTTTATACACTACTTCCAAAAGCAATACAATGGATACTGTAATCCCTTTGTCCATTGGACACAGAGATGCATCTTTACATTACAGGAGAGGTCATAGGTTGATTTGAAAAGGTGGGCGATGTCTTTCTCAACTGCTCTTGTGGGTGGTCTCCTCTGGATTCCCGCCACATACATAATATACAGTAAATACAGTTTATATCTATATTCTACCTCTGCACATAACTATCCACAGGAACATGCGATCTTCCTCTAACCAACACCGGAATGTTACCCTTAAAATACCCTACAGCTGGATACTAGACATCACCTTATAACCTTAGTTTGTCCCCTCCTATCATGCAAAGGTGAATCCCTTAGTCCTGGAATCATTTAAACTGTTGATACTTGCTGATGTGGTGCAGGGGGGCTTTGTGTACAATGTGCACTATATGGATTAAATATGTAATGTTTTGATAACCCTCTATGCGCTCACAAACTCCGCCGTAAATACCCATACCACACGCAGGACCGCGGGAGCGATCATACGCAAATTGCGGATATGTGCACGTGCAGCCGGCATGTGTGTGTGGTTAGTACGTGATGTGTGTACTACAATATTTTTCAACTTTGACATGCCGTATATGTCCAGTGGTAATGCCGTATAAATCCAGTGGAACTGCCGTATAAATCCAGTCCAGTGATACTGCCATATAATTCCAGTGGTACTGGCATATAAATCCAGTCCAGTGATACTGCCATCTATGTCCAGTGATACTGCAGTATAAATCCAGTGATACTGCCGTATATGTCCAGTGGTGCTGCCATGATACTGCTGTATAAATCCAGTGATACTGCCATATAAGTCCAGTGATGCTGCCATATAAGTCCAGTGATATTGCCATATAAGTCCAGTGATACTGCCATATAAGTCAAGTGATACTGCCATATATGTCCAGTGGTACTGCTGTATAAATCCAGTGGTACTGGCATATAAATCCAGTCCAGTGGTGCTGCCATATAAGTTCAGTGTTGCTGTCCTGTGCATTATATTATTTATTCCAAATAAAAGGGTTATTAATATTTAATACAAATAATTTTTACAGGGTTTGCCCTCTGTGGTGTAGGGGTATGCTGTTCTATACTGCATTATTTTATATAAGTTCAGAAAAATAATGGAAAACACAAATTTGGAGGATAAAATAGGAAATGACCAAGAACCACTTCCTCTTACTGCTGCTGCTGCTGTTGTTGCTGCTGGGAGTCACTCATCATCCCAGAGGTTAAGTCAGAATTCCACTTGTACTACTTCAACTAAGCAAATGACTGTTCAACAGTCCTTTGAGAGGAAGAAGAAATATGACCGCAGTCATCCTGTTGCAAATCGGATTACTGAGGCCTTGACAGCTATGTTGGAGTTAGACATGCATCTGGTATCCGCCATTAGTGCAATGGGACTGCAGTGCCACTCCTAGATGGGCCAGGTGTTTGTGCCACACACTTGTGTCGTTTAGCTTAGTCATACAGCTACCTCATTGTACCTCTTTTTCTTCTTTGCATGATGTGCTGTTTGGGGACTTGTTTTTTAAGTGCCATCCTGTCTGCCACTATAGTAACACTCCTAGATGGGCCAGCCAGGTGTTAATGCTGCACACTTGTGTCACTTAGCTTAGTCATACAGCTACCTCATTGCACCTCTTTTTCTTCTTTGCATGATGTGCTGTTTGGGGACCTTTTTTTTTGTTAAGTGCCATCCTGTCTGCCACTGCAGTGCCACTCTTAGATGGGTCAGGTGTTTGTGCCACACACTTGTGTTGCTTAGCTTAGCCATTCAGCTACCTCATTGCATCTCTTTTTCTTCTTTGCATCAGGGCTGGCTCCAGGCCTACTATCACCCTGAGCGAAAAAATTTAAAAGCACCCCCCCACCTATGCATGCGCCTTTGGTGCGCTTGCTCCTGGAAAAGTGGGCATGGCCTCGCAATGTCATGTTATCAAACTATAAATAAATATATTTTCACACCCCCTCTATGCACACAATTAACAGCCATACACATAACAGCCACAATAGTGTTCCTTACACACAAAGTCTCCAGTTTAGTGCCAGATTCACATAATGTCTA
Organism: Pseudophryne corroboree; assembly: GCF_028390025.1. Classification (NCBI taxonomy): domain Eukaryota; kingdom Metazoa; phylum Chordata; class Amphibia; order Anura; family Myobatrachidae; genus Pseudophryne; species Pseudophryne corroboree. The sequence continues at coordinate 651,673,582 of NC_086449.1, forward strand.
CAGTAGTGCAGTGCCAGATAGACATGATATGCCCCCAGCAGTGCCAGATAGACATGACATTCCCCGCAGCAGTGCCAGCTACACATGATATGCCCCCCAGCAGTGCCAGCTACACATGATATGCCCCCCAGCAGTGCCAGCTACACATGACATTCCCCCCAGCAGTGCCAGCTACACATGATAGTGTTCACTTTAGGATTTTTTTAGGGCAGGGTGCTGATCATGGGAAGGACACATTTTTCATTTGGGAGGGCATATTTTAAGTTAGAAGGGCAAAATTATATAAATACTGTAATGCTTGGTTCTCCCCTTTTTACATGCTAAATCATGGACAGTGTGTGCTGAAGGCGCACAGCAAAAATGTAGGGGCGTTGCTTCGTGGGGAAGGGGCGTGGCCACATAATAGTGGCAATTCGCATTACACCACATAGTAGTGCAGCTAATACACATTGCACCAGGTAGAACCTCCTATGCACACTGTGACAGGTAGAGCACATTATACACTTTGCGCCAGGCAGAGCAAGTTATACACTTTTTGCCAGGCAGAGCACATTATACACTTTGCGCCAGGTAGAGCACTGAGACACATTGCATCAGGTATTGCACTGAACGTTGTGCAAGGTTCAACACATTGCCTAGCCACAGACGCCTAGTGGGAACACTACATGACATGCCCCCCAGCCGTGCCAGCTACACATGATATGCCCCCCAGCAGTGCCAGCTACACATATGTCCCCCAGCAGTGCCATCTGCACATAAACTGTCCCCCAGCAGTGCCAGCTACCCATGACATGACCCCAGCAGTGCCAGATAGACATGATATGCCCCCAGAAGTGCCAGCTACACATGATATGCCCCCCAGCAGTGCCAGATACACATGACATGCCCCCCAGCAGTGCCAGATACACATGATATGCCACCCAGCAGTGCCAGATATGCCCCACAGTGCCAGATACATAAATGCCCCCACAGTGCCAGATATACCCCCACAGTGCCAGATACAAAAATTCCCCCACAGTGCCAGATACATAAATGCCACCACAGTACCAGATATGCCTCCATAGTGCCAGATACATAAATGCCCCCACAGTGCCAGATATACCCCCACAGTGCCAGATACATAAATGCCCTGACAGTGCCAGATATGCCCCCAAAGTGGCAGATACATAAATGCCCCCACAGTGCAAGATATCCCCCACAGTGCCAGATACATAAATGCCCCCACAGTGCCAGATACATAAATGCCCCCACAGTGCCAGATACATAAATGCCCCCACAGTGCCAGATACATAAATACCCCAACAGTACCAGATATGGAACAAACAAAATAGTACTTCCCTGCGCTGGACGTATAACAGCTGCAAACAATGATATATTCCGGAGTTATCTACCGGAACCAACAAAATATGACAATAGGAAGAATTATATCCAATGCGCTATCACACTTGATGGGTATAAATACTGTTCAAAACCGGTCTACTTCCAATTGTCCAAGATTTTGTAATCATAGTCTTAATAGGTTTCCTCCAATGGATGGTACATGTGGAAAGAAAAAAAGGACTCCAATGTGTAATAGTTATTTTGAACCATATAAAGAGAAAACTTAAGGGTCTGTATATATATAATATATGTGTGCAGCCTATTACACTGATGGTATTATTATTTTTTATATATTTATATTTTAAAATATACCTATACCCTAAGAGCAGTGCTTTTCTTTGGATTTTCTATTATAACTGCTTGAGACCTTAAACCAGTCTCTAAGAACTTGCAGCTGGGAGAAGTGGTGTGTAATGAATTGTTTAATTGTTATAAAGGTAGGGGGGGGGTAAACTATCACCAACATTGTTGAAGTTTTTCTGTATGTCCATGGGATGAAAAAGCCCATTGTCATGCCAGGACACAATACCAAAAAAGCCACCTCTTCTGTGTGGAATTATTTATCCACAAATCTGGACAGCAGGTGTCAAGCCATGTGTTGCCTTTGTCAATCCATAATAAGTAGGGGTAAGGACGCTAACCACCTAGGAACATCCTCCCTTATACATCACCTGCAGTACATTCATAATAAGTCATTGTCAAGTTCAGAAACTTTGGGTGACAGCATAAGCAGTCCACTGACATCTATATCCCTGCTTCCTGTTGTATTCAAGCTCCTTCAATCCACTCCACCAACTCCCTCAATGTCAATTTCCTCCTCAGTCAGGAACAGAAGTAGTCCTGCAGGTTATGTCACGGGCATGAATGACTGATCCTCTCCTATCCGGAATTCCTCTGGAGGATCCTTGAGTGGTATGCCTACTGCTGCTGCTGTTGCTCCTGGGAGTAGTTTGTCATCCCAGAGAGGAAGTCGGAAGACCACTTGCACTACCTTAACTAAGCAATTGACTGTCCAACAGTCCTTTGCGAGGATGATGAAATATGACAGCAGTCACCCTATTGCAAAGCGGATTACTGAGGCCATAACAACTATAGTATGCTGGTGTAAGTCGTGCATCCAGTATCTGCCATTAGTGCAGTAGGATTTAGACAGTTGATGGATGTACTGTGTCCCTGGTAACAAATCCTGTCTAGATTCCACTTCACTAGGCAAGCAATTCCCGGGCTGTACAGAGACATTAAGTAAAATGTCCTCAATGTCCTCAAAAAATGTAGTTGTACTTACTGTCCACTTAACCACAGACATGTGTACAAGTGGAGCAGGGCAAACTAAGGATTACATGACTGTGACAGCCCACTGGGTAGATGTATTGCCTTTCGCAGCAACAACAACAGCGGCACCAGCAGCAGCATCTCACAAATGCCAACTCGTTCCTAGGCAGGCTACACTGTATATTATCAGTTTCTATTAGAGGCACACTGCTGACAACCTCTCACAGAAACTAAGGGACATCATCGCACAATGGCTTACCCCACTTAGACTCTCCTGGGGATTTGTGATATCTGACAATGCCACCAATATTGTACGTGGATTACATCTGTGCAAATTCCAGCATGTCATATATTTTGCACACAGAATTAATTTGGTGGTGCAGTATTTTTTGAATAACGACAAGGGCATTCAAGAGATTCTATCAGTGGCCCGAAAAATTGTGGGCCACTTTTGACATTCAGCGACTGCGTGCCGAACACTGGAGCACCAGCAAACACTCTTGAACCTGTCTTGCCATCACCTAAAGCAAGAGGTAGTTACAAGGTGGAATTCAACCCTCTGTATGCTTCAGAGGATGGAAAAGCAGCAAAAGGCCACTCAAGACCATATATCCAACTACGATATAGGCAAAGGAGGGGCAATGCACCTGACTCAAGCGCAGTGGAGAATGATTTCTGTCTTGTGCAAGGTTCTCCAACCCTTCGAACTTGCCACACGTGAAGTCAGTTTATACACTGCCAGCTTGAGTCAGGTCATTCCCCTCATCAGGCTTTTGCAGAAGCAACTGGAGAAACTGAAGGAGGAGCTAAGATGGAGCAATTCTGTTAAGTATGTGGGACTTTTGGATGGAGCCCTTCATTCGCTTTGCCAGGATTCAATGGTGGTAATTCTGTTGAAATCAGATCACTACATTTTGGCCACCGTGCTCGATCCTAGGCTTAAAGCCTACATTGTATCTCTCTTTCCAGTGGACACAAGTCTGCAGATGTGCAAAGACCTGCTGGTGAGAAAATTGTCAGCTAAAGTGGAATGTGACAAGTCAACAGCTCCTCCGTCATTTTCTCTTGCAACTGGGGCTGCGAGGAAAATAATAAAATGTCCTTGCCAATCTGCTGTTGGTGATGCAGGGCAGTCCGGAGAGCAAGTGTTGACATCTGGTCTGGACTGAAGAAGCTGCCAACAATTACTGACATGTCTACTGTCACTGCATATGATGCTGTCACCATTGACAGAATGGTGGAGGATTATATGGGTGACAGCATCCAAGTAGGCATGTCAGACAGTCGGTATGTATAAGATTGGTGTGTATATCAATTAGATATGAACAGGCGCACGTATGAGTGGTTTCTCCAAGCAGCTGTAGTGGGAGGTAGTCAATCTCCCCAAGATAATGAAAAAAATTTTTTAGGATGAAAAACAGCGCTAAATAAATGTGATTTAAAACAATTTAATCCATATTTATTATACAATTATCAATAAAAACCATTACTGATGTCAAACACACACAGGTAACAGACTCAATTGTGAAGCTTATCCACCAATAAATGCACTACTTTGGAAACCAATGTCCAATGTTTTTGTGGTAATTACTCACACATGGCCATATTTTACCAGCAAAAGGAATGTTCCAGCTGTATAGAATTTCCAAGTGTGTTCCAAAGAAGGAGTCCAGTTAATTAAGCTTGTTTGGCGACTGCAGTGGCAATATTGGATCCTTGTTCACAGATGTCCTTCGCTGGTATAGCTGCTTAGCTGGAAGTTTCCAACCCAGAGAACAGTGCTGGATGGAGAAATCATTGGGCCGACAGTTTTCCAATCAAACAAGTAGTGCTAGGTGGAGCGGTCCAGTTCCTGGTGTTTAAAATCTGACGCGTTTCACCACTCTTGGTGGCTTTTTCAAAGGTGATTTGGTCCCACCAACCGACTTTACTTATAAAGGGAAGTTGATGTCATCAATTAGGGACCATGATTAGCTAATTAGCATACACAAATCTTAATAATTTAAAACATCAATAAAATATATGTAGAAACAGTAGTGAGATTGACATTAAGGGAAGAATTTATTGAATACTTTTTATTATTCCATGTAATTAGGAAGTAATAATAAGCTGGAGACGAAGAATCTAATGTTTATTTACATCATCTCGGTCACATGATCGGAACAAAGGTCACATGGGCCTATCACAATGTGGCTCCATTGTGACCACTTCCCGTCACGTGATCGGGCTTTAAACTGTAACAAGACGAAATTAATCATTAATTGCTTAGACTCAATGGGGGTCTGTCACTACGCTACCTGGCTGCGTTTAGCACAGTGCAGCCCTAGTTAGGACAGATCCCCTCTGTTGTATAGCACAAAAGCGCTATTCAGAGTTCACGAACTCCGGTCACGTGATCGACGTCGCGATCACGTGACCGGAAGGGTCCGACGGAGCATACATTTATGCCCTTACTAAGGACGACCCTGGCCAGATTAGAGGCGCTGATCATAGCGTCCTATCCTCCGGTCACGTGATCGATGTCACTACCATGTGGTCGGAAGGTTTTTTCAATGTATGTCGGGGTATCTATTGCCTAGGTCTTGGTTGGCAGATTTACACATGATTGGCATATCACATGTATTAAGGCCTGGAAGACTATTCCCTGTGTTTTGATTGGCATTTTACATAATATTGGCAAGCCTTGGGATAAAATCAGCTAATCTATAAGTCACAGACATACAATGATCACTAATACTCATTATACATACAGAGCAAAAAATATTGTAATCTATTTGTACAACATACATAAATATGCATATATAAATAGGTGCATCACCCCTTATTCCCTAATATAACCATACCATTTCATCAAACACATATGCCTATATATTTTTTGGTTTGCAGAGATGTACACTAAATGTTTAGCAAGACTAATTTTGATTTGTAATAATAAAATTATATAGATAAGGGAAGAACTTGGTCTTTAATTTAACCCTTACCTATATAGATGACTCAAAGATGGACAGTGTGGTGGTGAGAAAGAAGGGAATCCTAATGTTTTGGGACTTCTATAACGAGGTTATTCAAGACAATACTGATAATTTCACAAAATATCATTGAGTTCTAATGCTTCATTTAAACCCTCTGGATGTAATGAATTGAGTTGGAAAGTCCAATAGATCTCTTTTTTACAAAGTCTAGCAAACCTATCACCACCCCGTTTTGTTGCTGGGATGTGTTCTAGGCCAATAACCTTACAGGATTCTGGGTTTCTGTTGTGACATCTTGAAAAGTGTCTTGGAATACTATGGTTCTGAACCTTATTAATAATATTTTGCCTGTGCTCCATGAACCGGGATTTTAAGGATCTAGTAATCCTTCCAACATACTTCATGTTGCACCCACATGTCAACAGGTATACTACCTGTCACAACTGAGGGCCTGAGCTGACGGGAGGCAGCCTCAGTTGTAGGGGCTGAGATGTACCGGAACCTGGGAGGTTGTATCAGACCCCTGGACATGTAAGTAACATGAATAATAACTGCCCGAAGGCGTGACCATGACAACTTGGATAAAAGTCAATGATGTTTATTATGACAACTCCGCAACACAGCAGCAGTAAAAGAAAACGTAAAAGTCAGCAAAGAATAAATACAGTTCCTGGGTACTACAGGATGGCAGGAGCCACAGGGCACTGGTAGTGTGAGATAGTTCTTATGATCTTCTAGATGGAAAGTCCTTACCAGGCCCGACTGTAGCAATGGAGATAACCCAGGATTGTGCCAGCTGGTGTTCCAGGAAAAGCTGGGTTGCTGAAGATAAAACAGCTGCTGTGGATACTGGCTGGAACCAGACTGTTGTTAGCACGGAGTGGATACTGGCTGGAACCAGTTAAATAATAAAATGAACTTGGGAGCGATGAAATATGAACTGAAATGTAGAACTTGAGAGCGGAGAAATAATAATACCGGTGGAGAGTGGTAAAGTGTAGAAAGGACACCGGCCCTTTAAGGGAAGCTGTACTCTGCTGGAAGCTGAGCTGGAAGCAGGTAATGTTGTAGCTGGAAACAGATGAATCCACAATGGATTGGAGAGTCAGGCTACACCGCAGGTGGAATGCTGGTGCGGGTCTCTATGGTGGAAGTCTTGAGACAGGAGCTGGAACCTGGAAGACAATCACAGGAGAGAGACAAACAGGAACTAGGTTTGACAACCAAAGCACTGACGCCTTCCTTGCTCAGGCACAGTGTATTTATACCTGCAGCAAGGAAGGGATTGGCTAGGCAATTATGCAGATTATCAATACTGAGAACAGATTGGTGGAAATGATCAGCTGACAGAATCCAAGATGGCTGCGCCCATGCAGACACTTGGAGGGAAGTTTAGTTTGTAATCCATGTGGTAATGAAAACAGTAATGGCGGCGCCGGCCACCGGAGACAGGAGGCGCCAGGCTGACAGATGCACATCCAACCACGCGGACACAGCGGAGGCCGCGGCTGACGTAATCGCCACTCAGACACTCTGCATGCAGAAGTTCAGGGACGGCGGCGGATGCCGCGGGAGACGCCATGCCAGGTGTAATATGGCGTTTACTGTGACAGCGTCCCAGAGTGACAGGAGAGGATACAGGAATGTACACATCAGGATAACAGATGGGATCCGGTCCTGGAGCGCTGAGCCAGCCTTAGGAGGCATCTGATGGGTAAGAAATGGCGTCCAGATACCCGGATCGTGACAGCACCCCCCCCTTTAGGAGTGGCCCCAGGACACTTCTTTGGCTTTTGAGGAAACTTGGAATGGAATCTCCGGACCAAGGCAGGAGCATGGACATCAGAAGCATTGGTCCATGAACGTTCCTCAGGACCATAACCCTTCCAGTCAATAAGATATTGTAGTTGACCGTAACGGTGACGTGAGTCCAGGATCTTGGCCACTTCATACTCAACGCCTCGTTGAGTTTGGACTTTCGGAGTTGGAGGAAGTGAGGAATGAAACCGATTCAAGATCAGCGGTTTCAACAGGGAAACATGGAATGTCCTGGGTATTTTTAAGAAGGGAGGCAACTGGAGTCTGTAAGCAACAGGATTGATGACTTGTTCAATCTTGAAAGGACCGATATAGCGAGGTGCAAACTTCATACTGGGAACTCTTAACCTCAAATTCTTCGTGGATAACCATACCCGATCACCCACCTTGAGAGCAGGAACTGCTCGACGCTTCTTATCCGCAAACTTCTTGTACCTGAACGATGCCTTGAGCAGAGCTGATCGTACGCTCTTCCAGATATTGGCAAACTGATGCAAGGTGATATCCACTGCGGGAACAGAAGTTGCTGGAAGCGGTTGGAATTCAGGGACTTTAGGGTGGAATCCAAAGTTAGTGAAGAATGGTGTTGAAGCAGATGAAGAATGATACTGGTTGTTATGACAGAACTCGGCCCAGGGAAGTAATTGAACCCAGTCATCTTGAGAGGAGGACACATAGATGCGGAGGAAGGCTTCCAAGTCCTGATTCACCCTCTCGGTTTGACCATTGGTCTGAGGATGGTAAGCCGTGGAAAACTTTAGCTTGACTTGGAGGACTTGACATAAACTTCAATAAGGTTGGAGGCTGCGCTCACATAGGGGGATGGTGGCTGAGTGTGCAGCTGACCTGGAGGTGTCCCACCTCCTATTGCAATTGCGTGTTTCGTGTTGGTCAGCGCGCTCTATAGGATGTGCCAGGGATTGGATAGATTGGAGAGGTAGATAATGGTGTATGGAGTGATGTGTTTTCTGTGTATCTATGTAAAGTATTGTAGTATCAATCACTCAATGTTAATAAGATATAAAGATTTTATTTTGGATGTAACCGGATTAATGTCCCAATGTCAATGATGATTGTCCCAGGTTGGCTACCCACTTTTCAGGTGTGTCCTGCAGACTACCCTTTTGGAAGTATACCCTCCTGATGGTATACTGATGAGGCTACAGCTCAGGTAAATGTTAGGTATGCCCTAGGGGCCACCTTTACCATAGGTGTGGTTGGTCCTATGTATCCTCTGATGCTGTGTCTATTGTTAGGTATAGGTTTATGGTGTGACTAGTGCGGCGTCCCGCCTGTCAGACCCTTCCGTGTGCGGAAACGAGTGGCGTGGTCATGTGCTGTGTATTTCAACTTACCGCCGGGGGCAGGTGCTGCCTGCCGCCGGTGACCAGTTCTTAGCCGTCCTCAAGCCTGTGTTCCTCAGTATATTCTCTCTGGGTGTCCTCCGTGTCCCAGGAGCCGCGCACCTTGTCTGCGATTGCCGGTCTCCTAATCTTCCGTCCCGTCCTCTGACTTCCTGGTTCGCGCGTCACGTGCCGGGTCACGTGAGCGCGATGTATGCAGAATGTGCCGATTCGTCTCCTTCTCCAGCCGGAGAGAGGAGAATGTTTGTGGCAATATAAATAGTATAGTCTGTGGGTCCCAACGCGTTTCAGCACTGATGCCTTTTTCTAGGGTTACCCATATGGTGTTCAGTGGCTTTTTTTATATGCTGTGATCGCTTTCCTGATTGGTCCTTCCTAGGTGTCCCAATCCTTACTTTGATTGGGAGGAGGACGTGTCAATCATTCAAATTATGTGTCAGTCATTGGGTGTGTGACTATTTAAATTATGTGCATGATTTAGGTGGTAGTCCGATATCCTATTCATAGAAATCTGATGTTTACATTGATATGTGTTACCCTGCTAGGTGGAAGAATGTTGTGCACCAAAAATTGCACTGTTGGAGGGGAGATGATAAATATTCTTTGTTGTGATGGAAAAGGGAAATGTCACTGTTAGTGATGTTGTAAACATATTGTCTGTTGTGATCGAAAGGAATTGTCACAGTTAATGATACTGTGAACCTGGATGGATATTTTTTACTATATTGCATGTGTATTGTTATTGTGTGGCCGTATATTGGTTTTACTGATGAATGCGGAACATGATGATACGGTGTTCTGTGTAAAAATGACTGACCCTTTTAAGGAGGGAGGTGGTGCAAAGGTCTCAATTGGGGGGATGGGGGATCAGCTTGTAATGAATGGCTGTTGCTGATTTTAGTAAATGTTCTAGTGCGTATATTGTATGCTGCACCAGCAGTGTCAGCAAGGCCTAGCTAGATTATGCTATTATGAAAGGAGGATGAACGAGTTCGGGGGGATGAAAGGGCAGGTGGGGATAGGGCTACAGGTACATTTTTTGATGTAGCTGTAATTTATATGGCAGTGGTCGTATTGTACTCTATATTGAGGCCTCGTGGTGCCAGTGTCTTGAGATTGAAGATCCACCTGAGTTCTTCTCTATTGATTTTTTTCACATAATCCCCCCCTCGCCAATTGTTCGTAACCTGTTGTATTGCTATGAATTGTATTTTAGATGGATCCTGCATGTGTGCCTCCTTGAAATGTTGTGAGACACTGTGTTGTTCGTAGCCTTTCTTTATGTTGTGGATGTGTTCAGAGATCCTGATCTTAAGTGTTCTAATGGTACGCCCAACATATTGTAGTCCGCACGGGCATGTGATCAGATATATAACCCCTTTTGTGTGGCATGAGACTTCTTCCCTAATGGTGTATTTCTGACCTGTAGTGTTCGATGTGAACTCAGTGGTTCCTTTAGTTGATCTTGAGTTGGATGTTCTACAGCCTAGACATGATCCACAATAATGGAATCCCTGCCTCTTCCCTGTGCCGTGTAACTTTGTCTGTTGTGGTCTGGTTGGTGGAATATGGTTGTGTACAAGTTTGTCTTTGAGATCTGGGGCTTTCTTGTATACTATTTTGGGTTGTGGGGGTAGTATTCTTGCTAAGGTTTCATCTTGCATAAGGATCGTCCAGTGTTTTAGTATACTTTGTTTTATTTGACCTGCTCCAGTGTTGTATTGTGTAACAAAATAGATGTCCTTATTGTTTTGTTTTTCGTCCCTTTCTTTGTATTTTAGAAGATCTTTCCTATCTGTGTTTTCCAATTTTTTGTAAGCTTTCTGTACAATTTCTTTATCATAATTTTTGTCTAAAAATTTTTGTTTGAGGTCTAGTCCTTGTGTACGGTAGTCTTCTATTTGTGTGCAGTTTCTTCTTAGTCGTGTGAATTGACCTGTCGGAATGCTTTGGAGCCAGTTCGGGTGGTGGCCACTTGTAGATAAAATGTAGCTATTGACGTCCACCTGTTTGTGATGTGTGCGGGTGTGGATCTGATTGTCCTTGATGTAAATGTCTAAATCAAGGAAAACTGCTTGTGTCTTGCTGTGCTTAGTGGTGAATTGTAAATTTCTATCGTTATTGCTGATGTATAGTAGGAATGTATTTAGGTCATGTTCTGTCCCTTTCCATACAAATATGATGTCGTCAATGTATCTGCGCCAGAGGACCAGGTTCGCACCAAAATCATGCCCCTTCCAGATGTGATCCTCCTCCCACTTGCTCATGAAAAGATTCGCATAACTTGGTGCGAACCTGGTCCCCATGGCGGTCCCTGTCTGTTGTTTGTAATATTCATCTTCGAACCATGTATAGTTATGCTCCAATATGAATTGTATTGCCCTGATTATGAAGTCAGTCTGTGCCAATGGTATTGTGGCGTCTTGTGACAGGAAGTGTTTGGAACTGTCAGTCCCTTGGTCATGTTTTATGATGGTATAGAGGGATGTTACGTCACTGGTAACTAGTATCATGTCATCTGCCCAGGTTACATCTTGGAGTAATTGAAGTATATGGGTGGTGTCTCTGAGGTATGATTTTTGTCTAACTACGTGTGGTTGGAGGAAAGAGTCTATATATCTGGATAGATTGGAGGTAAGGGAATTGATCCCTGATATGATGGGTCTTCCTGGCGGGTGTTCCAAATCTTTGTGTATTTTGGGAAGACAATCATCATTGACATTGGGACATTAATCCGGTTACATCCAAAATAAAATCTTTATATCTTATTAACATTGAGTGATTGATACTACAATACTTTACATAGATACACAGAAAACACATCACTCCATACACCATTATCTACCTCTCCAATCTATCCAATCCCTGGCACATCCTATAGAGCGCGCTGACCAACACGAAACACGCAATTGACATAAACTTCGCCAGAATTTGGCTGTGAATTGAACTCCTCGATCTGAGATAATTTCTTCAGGAAGACCGTGGAGTCGGAAGATCTCTTGTATGAATACTTGAGCCAACTTGGAAGCTGACGGAAGACCGGTGAGAGGAATGAAGTGTGCCATCTTGGTGAACCGGTCAACTACCACCCAGATGGTATTGAACTTGTTGCACATGGGTAAGTCTGTAATGAAATCCATCGACAAGTGGGTCCATGGTCGACGGGGAACGGATAGTGGAACCAGTTGCCCCGCAGGCGACTGGCGGGATACTTTATGTTGGGCACACTTTGGGCAAGATGCAATAAACTCCAAGACGTCCTTTTTCAGAGTTGGCCACCAGTAGGACCTAGAGATAAACTCCAGGGTTTTTTGGATACCTGTATGTCCGGCAAAACGGGAAGCATGGGCCCAATGCATGAGCTTCTTCCTTAGCATCGGCTTCACAAAACTTTTCCCTGATGGGGGCGTAGAGTCCATCCCTACCGTGGAGAATGCCAACGGATTTATAATAGGATGCTTGTCTGAAGACTCAGACTCATTCTCTTGCTCCCATGAGCGGGAAAGGGCATCGGCCTTGCGATTCTGAGAGCCCGGACAGAACTGGAGTTTAAAGTCGAACCTGGAAAAGAAAAGTGCCCATCTGGCCTGACGAGGGTTGAGACATTGTGCGCCCTTCAGGTATAAAAGGTTCTTGTGGTCTGTAAGTATGGTGATTGAATGAGAAGCTCCCTCCAATAGATACCTCCACTCTTCTAGAGCGAGCTTGATGGCAAGCAACTCCTGGTCGCCAATGGCATAGTTGCGCTCAGCTGGGGAGAACTTCCAAGAGAAGAAACTGCAAGGGTGTAAATGGCCATCTTTAGCCCTCTGAGATAACACCGCTCCTACTCCAACGGAGGAGGCATCCACCTCTAAGATGAAAGGAGAGTCGATGTCAGGCTGTTTCAGAACAGGCGCAGAGATGAACCTTTGTTTTAAAAGATGAAATGCTTGCATGGCTTCTTCAGACCACTTGGACGGGTTAGCACCCTTCTTAGTGAAAGCAGTAATAGGCGCCACAATGGTGGAAAAGTCTCGTATAAACTTTCGGTAATAGTTGGCGAACCCTAAGAACCTCTGGACCCCTTTGAGGGTTAAGGGTACCGGCCAATTTTGGATTGCTTGTAGTTTCTCAGGATCCATCTCTAGTCCGGAACCGGACACAATGTACCCTAGAAACGGAATGGACTTGACTTCAAAGACGCATTTTTCTAATTTGCAATAGAGATGATTGACACGGAGACGGGACAGAACCTCTTTAACCCAGAAACGATGTTCCTCTAAATCGTTGGCAAAAATGAGGATATCGTCTAGATAGACCACGACATGACGGTATAGAATGTCTCTGAAGATCTCATTGACAAAATGCTGGCAGACAGCTGGAGCATTGCTCAATCCGAAGGGCATGACGAGGTACTCATAATGTCCGTCACGGGTGTTAAAGGCGGTCTTCCACTCGTCACCCTCACGGATCCGGATGAGATTGTATGCACCTCGCAAGTCCAGCTTTGTAAAGATGGTAGCTCCGCTAACTCTGTCAAAGAGCTCAGTAATCAGAGGTAAAGGATAACGGTTCTTGATGGTAATGTCGTTCAAACCTCTGTAGTCGATGCACGGCCGCAGACCACCATCTTTCTTTTTTACAAAAAAGAAGCCTGCGCCGGCTGGAGAAGAAGAAGGTCGAATGAACCCCTTTGCTAGGTTCTCTTTAATATATTCCTCCATAGAATGCGTCTCAGGCAGAGACAACGGATAAGTTCGGCCTCGAGGTGGAACCTTCCCTGGAACGAGATCAATCGGACAGTCCCATTCTCTATGAGGAGGAAGGATATCAGCAGAAGCTTTACTGAACACATCCGTGAAATCTTGATATGGAGGAGGTGGAACATCAAACGACCTGGGGGAGGAAGAACAGACAGGCAATACTTTAAACAAACATGTCTCAGCACAGGAGGAACCCCATGCCAGGATTTGCGTAGTCGTCCAATCAATTGTAGGATTGTGAAGACGGAGCCATGGAAGGCCCAGGACCACAGGATGTGTGGCTCTTGGAATCACTAAAAAAGAAATAAGTTCGGAATGAAGAACTCCCACTCTCAGACGAACTGGTAGAGTCCTTAAAGAAATAACTGCATCAAAAATTTTGCTGCCATCCACGGCAGTTAAAGAAATGGACGAAGGAAGTCTCTCGGTGGGTAGGGACCACCGTTTAACATAGGCTTCGGTAATAAAGTTCCCAGCTGCTCCGGAATCAAGGAGGGCAATGACGTTCCGATAACGTTGAGCAACTTGAAGCGAGACTGGGAGATTACAATCTTGAGGAGATGGAGAGGAGATCATTACTCCTAGCCGGCCCTCTCCTTGGCGAGCTAGGATTTGGAGTTTCCCGGACGTTTGGGACAGGTATTAATGGTGTGAGACGGAGCTGCACAATAGAGACAGAGAAACTCGGAGAGACGTCTTCGGCGCTCAGCAGGAGTTAAATGGGAACGGCCAAGTTGCATGGGCTCATCTTTAGATGGTGACAGTTGACGAGGAGGAGGAGCAGAAGATTTTGGAGCAGATGATCTTCCACGCTCAGTTGCTCTCTCTCTGAAACGTAAATCAACTTTCGTGCAGAGTGAGATTAGCTCATCTAACTTAGAAGGTAAGTCTCTGGTAGCTAACTCATCTTTAATACGCTCAGATAAGCCATGCCAGAATGCAGCATACAGGGCCTCGTCGTTCCATGCCAGTTCGGATGCCAGGATCTGGAACTGTATCAGATATTGTCCTACAGTACGTGACCCCTGGCGTAAACGGAGAAACTCGGATGAAGCTGACGTTACCCGGCCTGGCTCGTCGAAGATGCGCCTGAATGTTGACACAAAGGCAGTGTAGGAAGATAGCAGGGTGTCGGACCTCTCCCATAACGGTGATGCCCAATCAAGGGCTGAGCCACTGAGAAGAGAAATAATGTAGGCAATTTTTGTACGGTCACTGGGAAAATTGCCAGGTTGTAGCTCAAACTGAATCTCACACTGGTTGAGAAATCCCCTGCAGAATCTTGGAGATCCGTCAAATTTTGCTGGCGTTGGAAGATGAAGACGTGGAGCAGAAATGGGTAAGGTGGGTGGGGTTATAGCTGGAGTCACTGTGGTTGACGCACCAGACGCGCCTGATCCACGGAGAGTTGTCTGAATCCCATCCAGCCGAGTAGAGAGATCCTGGAGACAGCGGATGATGTGGCCCTGTGCAGCCTCCTGATGTTCTAGTCGGGCTGCCAGTTCTTGCATCGGCCTGGCCGCTTGATCCTGGTCTCCGGCTGGATTCATTAGGTCAGTGCTTACTGTCACAACTGAGGGCCTGAGCTGACGGGAGGCAGCCTCAGTTGTAGGGGCTGAGATGTACCGGAACCTGGGAGGTTGTATCAGACCCCTGGACATGTAAGTAACATGAATAATAACTGCCCGAAGGCGTGACCACGACAACTTGGATAAAAGTCAATGATGTTTATTATGACAACTCCGCAACACAGCAGCAGTAAAAGAAAACGTAAAAGTCAGCAAAGAATAAATACAGTTCCTGGGTACTACAGGATGGCAGGAGCCACAGGGCACTGGTAGTGTGAGATAGTTCTTATGATCTTCTAGATGGAAAGTCCTTACCAGGCCCGACTGTAGCAATGGAGATAACCCAGGATTGTGCCAGCTGGTGTTCCAGGAAAAGCTGGGTTGCTGAAGATAAAACAGCTGCTGTGGATACTGGCTGGAACCAGACTGTTGTTAGCACGGAGTGGATACTGGCTGGAACCAGTTAAATAATAAAATGAACTTGGGAGCGATGAAATATGAACTGAAATGTAGAACTTGAGAGCGGAGAAATAATAATACCGGTGGAGAGTGGTAAAGTGTAGAAAGGACACCGGCCCTTTAAGGGAAGCTGTACTCTGCTGGAAGCTGAGCTGGAAGCAGGTAATGTTGTAGCTGGAAACAGATGAATCCACAATGGATTGGAGAGTCAGGCTACACCGCAGGTGGAATGCTGGTGCGGGTCTCTATGGTGGAAGTCTTGAGACAGGAGCTGGAACCTGGAAGACAATCACAGGAGAGAGACAAACAGGAACTAGGTTTGACAACCAAAGCACTGACGCCTTCCTTGCTCAGGCACAGTGTATTTATACCTGCAGCAAGGAAGGGATTGGCTAGGCAATTATGCAGATTATCAATACTGAGAACAGATTGGTGGAAATGATCAGCTGACAGAATCCAAGATGGCTGCGCCCATGCAGACACTTGGAGGGAAGTTTAGTTTGTAATCCATGTGGTAATGAAAACAGTAATGGCGGCGCCGGCCACCAGAGACAGGAGGCGCCAGGCTGACAGATGCACATCCAACCACGCGGACACAGCGGAGGCCGCGGCTGACGTAATCGCCACTCAGACACTCTGCATGCAGAAGTTCAGGGACGGCGGTGGAGGCCGCGGGAGACGCCATGCCAGGTGTAATATGGCGTTTACTGTGACAGCGTCCCAGAGTGACAGGAGAGGATACAGGAATGTACACATCAGGATAACAGATGGGATCCGGTCCTGGAGCGCTGAGCCAGCCTTAGGAGGCATCTGATGGGTAAGAAATGGCGTCCAGATACCCGGATCGTGACACTACCCAACTGGAATCACAGTTGATAAAGCTGGTAATAGAATATTCCTTACCAGCTATATCTGATGGCAATTTTGTGGTTTTATTTACAACATGATTGCATGTGGTACATTTGGTTTTCCCACATTTATAAAACCCTTTTTGTTTAGGAGGCAACCATGACACAGACTTAGTCACTGTATCATTCGATTTAAGTAGTGGTCTCATTAGGCTAGGTGCTAAGAGTTTTTAATGACTTATTTTTCTTAAAAATAAAGTTTAGATTTGCTGGAATACAGTCTCGAGGAATATTATCATACCTAAGTGCATTATAATTACTTTTAATGATACATTTAATTTCTGCTGACTGGTTATTGATACAGTAAAAGTGTTTGATCCATAGAAAGAACCTCCTCAAAGGCAGTTTTCAGTAAATCTTTAGGGTAACCTCTCCACTCAAATGCCCTTAACATATCCATCGCTTGTTTTTTAAAAATATCATCTGATGAGCAAGTACGTCTGATGCGCATTAATTGCCCCTTGGTTATGTCGGTTTTCCAAGGCGCATAATGTGTGCTTTCGTAATGTAAATAGGCATTACTGTCAACTTATTTAATATGATTGGAGGTTTGTATATGACCATCTATTATTCTAAGATTCACATCCAAAAAGGTTATCTCTGAAGAACTATAAGTATGTGTAAAACCTAAATTAAAAGTGTTCGTGTTGAGAAAAGAAACAAAATTTAGAGCTGTCTACTGCCCCATCCCAAATAAAAAATAGATCATCAATGTAACGGCCATAGAGGACCAGATGACTGCCGTACCCGCCCTCCCACACGAGCTGGTCTTCGACCACGCCCATGTAGAGGTTAGCGTAGCTCGGCGCAAATCTGGTCCCCATGGCCGTCCCCATGATTTGTAGATAAAGTGTCTGAAAAAAGAAAATAATTGTGTTGAAGAATAAAAAGGATAAAACCCACTAAGTCGGTTTCCAATTGATATTCTGAATAAGTTGCAAAAAATGCGTGGTATCTCGAATATGTGACTTCAGCAGGGGGACACGGGGTTGTAGATAACTGTCCACATAGAATGAAAGATTAGAAGTTAAAGAATTAACACCCAAAATAATAGGATGTCCAAGAGGTGAGGTGATGGACTTGTGTATTTTAGGAAGGTGATAATAGATAGGAGTAGTAGGAAAGGAAGGAAGAAGAAACCGCATTTCCTCTTTGGAAATGACTCCATTTAGATTTGCAGTAGATAATAGGCATTGTAATTCTGCCAAAAAAAAATTTGTAGGGTCACCGGACAATTTTTTATAAAAGGTGAGGTTATCTACTTGTCTATTAGCCTCTTTTATGTAATCTGTTCGATCTTGAATTACTAGGCCGCCACCTTTATCGGCCTCTCTAATGATTTGTGTAGTATCTTTAATTAGCTTATTAATGGCCTGCCTTTCCTTTTTATTTAAATTATTCCCTGTTTTTGAAATCTTTTTGTTATGAGATTTATTACATAATGTTCTAAAATTATCTAATGTCATTCTGTAAAAACATTCGATACTGCTACTTTTGGAAGTGATGGGAAAGAAATCGGACTTCTTTTTTATACTCCTGTTATTAACATCAAATATTTTAAGAGGTTCTTGGCTGTCTATTGGCATACTTTCTTTTTGTAGCTCTTGATGAAAGGATAATGCAAGATTATCCGTTTCATCCAAGACAATCGGAACCATATCATCCTCACTGAGATGTTCCTGGGCAAAGTACCTCTTTCTACACAATGTTCTGACAAACCTATTTAGGTCGACAAAAAGGTCAAATATATTTTGTTCTGTCAATGGGGAGAATTTAAGACCTTTCTTAAGGAGTGAGACCTCATCATTTGATAGGGTTTTTGATGAAAGATTAAAGATACCTGTAAAGGAATTCTTTTGTTCCCTAACTGATCTCAGTTACTTATATTTCTCCTTTTTTCCTCCCCGGCACCCTCTGCGCTTGGGGACCTGTGTCTTTTTGGAGTCGTGGGAGTGGCCATATTGGTCCTGAAGTTCTGTCGATTCCTGTGTGGTCTCTGTTCTAAAAAAGACTCACTAGAAAAATCACTAGATCTAGCAGTATATTTTGGACGGGCTCCCAAATGCTCACCTTTAGAGGAGTCAGGGAGACGACTTAATTTCGTTTCATTATTATGATTATCATTCTCTCTTTCTCGTTGTCTCCAATGGTCAGAGGACTTCCCTCTGTCTTGTTGTATTACGTCCAGTTTTAAATGAGGACTTATTGACCCTTTTTACTGAGCCATGTAATTTATCCCTATTTACAGGGGCTGTTGAACGGTTATCGGTAGGTCGTAATTATTTATTTTTATTATTATAACTTATGACCTCCCCTTTGGAATAATCTGCCAAGTCTCTTCTAATTTTTTTTACCTTTTGATCTGTTAATTTTATCCTTGATAGAGTCTATCTCACCTATTATGGATTTCACTTTTTCACTTCGAAATTTCACTACCAATTCTGTTAATGAAAAGGAACACCTATCCAAGATTGTTTCCCAGTCTTTTTGATACATCTCATTGTCTCCAAAGATGGAAGGTTTGAAAATTCTAAAACCCCTGGGAATCATTTTCTTGTCTAGATATTTTTGTAAATTCGTACTATCAAGCCAATTCTTTGTCTCTAGTTTAAGTTACTGCTGTATACTGGCAGGAAAAAAGAGGCAATTTGGAGGCCATTGCACAAACTGGCTTTATTTTACCTAAATTGCCCCCCTTCAGTGAGTACTCCGAAAGAGTGTTTAGTGCAGCCGGTAACCTTCTCAGCAATCGGTGTAGGAAGTTATTTCCACAAAATGTGGAGAAGATGATGTTCATCAAAATGAATTATAAATTCCTCCAGGAAGACCTTTACCAGCAATTGCCTCACAAAGTACACAGGGACCTATGATGGTGAATTCCAGTGGGGACGGAATAATATTCAGGGGCAGATGTATTAACCTGGAGAAGGCATAAGGAAGTGATAAACCAGTGATATGTGCATGGTGATAAACGTACCAGCCAATCAGCTCCAATATGTAAATCAACAGTTAGGAGCTGATTGGCTGCTGCCTTTATCACCTTGCACATATCACTGGTTTATCACTTCCTTATGCCTTCTCCAGGTTAATACATCTGCCCCTCAGTGAGGACGAGGATGTAAACATTGAAAGGGTTGAGGAATCAGAGGATAAGGATGACATCTTGCCTCTGTAGAGACAGTTTGTGCAAGGAGAGATTAATTGCTTCTTTTTTGGTGGGAGTCCAAACAAACCAATCATTTCAGCCACAGTCATGTGGCAGACCCTGTTGCTGAAATGATTGGTTTGTTAAAATGTGCATGTCCTGTTTATACAACATAACGGTGGGTGGGAGGTTCCAAGGACAATTCCATCTTACATCTCTTTTTTTTCTTTGCATTATGTGCTCTTTGGGGCCTAGTTTTTAAAACTGCCATCCTGTCTGCTTCTGCAGTGCCACTCCTAGATGGGCCAGGTGTTTGTGCCGACCACTTGTGTCGCTTAGCTTAGTCATCCAGCTACCTCGGTGCAACCTTTTGGCCTACCAACAATATTGTGAAATGTGAGGTATTCGCAATAGACTGGAAATGAGGGGAAATTATGTTATTGAGGTTAATAATACTGTAGGAAAAACAAAAAAAATAAATTCTGTGATTTTAGCTGAACCAAAACACGATTGGAGATCCAGATCCAAACCAAAACACAAAACCTGAAAAAAGTGTCCGGTGCACATCTCTAATATATATATATATATATATATATATATATATATATAGTGGAAGAATCAGATTGGCACTCCAATGAAATCTTCAAATAAGTAGGTGACCAGGTGCCAGTGTAAATTTTTTTTACCAGATGGGAAGAACACGGCACTCTTAGGACTTAGAAAACGTACAGCAGGCTGTTTAAAAATGGCTGGCTAAGCAGCATTGAATCCATTTTTTTGACATGGATTCAATGCTGCTCAGCCAGCCGTTTTTTTGCTGTACGTTTTCTAAGTCCTGAGAGTGCCGTGTTCTTCCCATCTGGTATAAATATATATATATCTATATATATATCTATATATATATATATATTTTTTTTTTATATATATATATATATATATATATATATATAAATGTATATACACTGCTCAAAAAAATAAAGGGAACACTTAAACAACACAATGTAACTCCAAGTCAATCACACTTCTGTGAAATCAAACTGTCCACTTAGGAAGCAACACGGACAATCAATATCACATGCTGTTGTGCAAATGGAATAGACAACAGGTGGAAATTATAGGCAATTAGCAAGACACCCACAATAATGGAACTGTTCTGCAGGTGGTGACCACAGACACTTCTCAGCTCCTATGCTTTCTGGCTGATGTTTTGGTCACTTTGGAAAGCTGGCGGTGCTTTCACTCTAGTGGTAGCATGAGACGGAGTCTACAACCCATACAAGTGGCTCAGGTAGTGCAGCTCATCCAGGATGGCACACCAATGCGAGCTGTGGCAAGAAGGTTTGCTGTGTCTGTCAGCGTAGTGTCCAGAGCATGGAGGCGCTACCAGGAGACAGGCCAGTACATCAGGAGATGTGGAGGAGGCCGTAGGAGGGCAACAACCCAGAAGCAGGACCGCTACCTCCACCTTTGTGCAAGGAGGAACAGGAGGAGCACTGCCAGAGCCCTGCAAAATGACCTTTTCCTCAAAGAGATTGAAACTGATGGGGAATATGGATAGATAGGTGTTTCATATACTGTAGGTAGTGTTTGTGAACTTTATTGATAATGAGCTAAGGAAAGGGATCAAATCCGATATACACTGGGTTTTTTAAATGTGGGAAAACCAAATGTACCACATGCAATCATGTTGTAAATAAAACCACAAAATTGCCATCAGATATAGCTGGTAAGGAATATTCTATTACCAGCTTTATCAACTGTGATTCCAGTTGGGTAGTGTACCTGTTGACATGTGGGTGCAACATGAAGTATGTTGGTAGGACTACTAGATCCTTAAAATCCCGGTTCATGGAGCACAGGCGAAATATTATTAATAAGGTTCGGAACCATAGTATTCCAAGACACTTTTCAAGATGTCACAACAGTAACCCAGAATCCCGTAAGGTTATTGGCCTAGAACACATCCCAGCAACAAAACGGGGTGGTGATAGGTTTGCTAGACTTTATAAAAAAGAGATCTATTGGACTTTCCAACTCAATTCATTACATCCAGAGGGTTTAAATGAAGCATTAGAACTCAATGTTATTTTGTGAAATTATCAGTATTGTCTTGAATAACCTCGTTATAGAAGTCCCAAAACATTAGGATTCCCTTCTTTCTCACCACCACACTGTCCATCTTTGAGTCATCTATATAGGTAAGGGTTAAATTAAAGACCTAGTTCTTCCCTTACCTATATAATTTTATTATTACAAATCAAAATTAGTCTTGCTAAACATTTAGTGTATATCACTGCAAACCAAAAAATATATAGGCATATGTGTTTGATGAAATGGTATGGATATATTAGGGAATAAGGGGACCAGATGATTGCCGTACCCACCCTCCCACACGAGCTGGTCTTCGACCACGCCCATGTAGAGGTTAGCGTAGCTCGGCGCAAATCTGGTCCCCATGGCCGTCCCCATGATTTGTAGATAAAGTGTCTGAAAAAATAAAATAATTGTGTTGAAGAATGAAAAGGATAAAATCCACTAAGTCGGTTTCCAATTGATATTCTGAATAAGTTGCAAAAAATGCGTGGTATATTGAATATGTGACTTCAGCAGGGGGACAGGGGGTTGTAGATAACTGTCCACATAGAATGAAAGATTAGAAGTTAAAGAATTAACACCCAAAATAATAGGACGTCCAGGAGGTGAGGTGATGGACTTGTGTATTTTAGGAAGGTGATAATAGATAGGAGTAGTAGGAAAGGAAGGAAGAAGAAACCGCATTTCCTCTTTGGAAATGACTCCATTTAGATTTGCAGTAGATTATAGGCATTGTAATTCTGCCCAAAAAATTTTTGTAGGGTCACCAGACAATTTTTTATAAAAGGTGAGGTTATCTAGTTGTCTATTAGCCTCTTTTATGTAATCTGTTCGATCTTGAATTACTAGGCCTCCACCTTTATCGGCCTCTCTAATGATTTGTGTAGTATCTTTAATTAGCTTATTAATGGCCTGCCTTTCCTTTTTATTTAAATTATTCCCTGTTTTTGAAATCTTTTTGTTATGAGATTTATTACATAATGTTCTAAAATTATCTAATGTCATTCTGTAAACACATTCGATACTGCTACTTTTGGAAGTGATGGGAAAGAACTCGGACTTCATTTTTATACTCCTTCTGTTATTAACATCAAATATTTTAAGAGGTTCTTGGCTGTCTATTGGCATACTTTCTTTTTGTAGCTCTTGAAGAAAGGATAATGCAAGATTATCCATTTCATCCAAGACAATCGGAACCATATCATCCTCACTGAGATGTTCCTGGGCAAAGTACCTCTTTCTACACAATGTTCTGACAAACCTATTTAGGTCGACAAAAAGGTCAAATATATTTTGTTCTGTCGATGGGGAGAATTTAAGACCTTTCTTAAGGAGTGAGACCTCATCATTTGATAGGGTTTTTGATGAAAGATTAAAGATTCCTGTAAAGGAATTCTTTTGTTCCCTAACTGATCTCAGTTAATTATATTTCTCCTTTTTTTCTCCCCGGCACCCTCTGCGCTTGGGGACCTGTGTCTTTTTGGAGTCGTGGGAGTGGCCATATTGGTCCTGAAGTTCTGTCGATTCCTGTGTGGTCTCTGTTCTAAAAAAGACTCACTAGAAAAATCACTAGATCTAGCAGTATATTTTGGACGGGCTCCCAAATGCTCACCTTTAGAGGAGTCAGGGAGACGACTTAATTTCGTTTCATTATTATGATTATCATTCTCTCTTTCTTGTTGTCTCCAATGGTCAGAGGACTACCTCTGTCTTGTTGTATTACGTCTAGTTCTAAACGAGGACTTATTGACCCTTTTTACTGAGTCATGTAATTTATCCCTATTTACGGGGGCTGTTGAACGGTTATCGGTAGGTCTTAATTATTTATTTTTATTATTATAACTTATGACCTCCCCTTTGGAATAATCTGCCAAGTCTCTTCTAAAATTTTTTACCTTTTGATCTGTGATACTCTGCTCGAATTTAATGATTTTATCTGTTAGAACCTTATCACGTTCCTTATATTCTGCAGAGGTGCAAAGCGAGTTAATTTTATCCTTGATAGAGTCTATCTCACCTATTATGGATTTCACTTTTTCACTTCTAAATTTCACTACCAATTCTGTTAATGAAAAGGAACACCTATCCAAGATTGTTTCCCAGTCTTTTTGATACATCTCATTGTCTCCAAAGATGGAAGGTTTGAAAATTCTAAAACCCCTGGGAATCATTTTCTTGTCTAGATATTTTTGTAAATTTGTACTATCAAGCCAATTCTTTGTCTCCAGTGTAAGTAACTGCTGTATACTGGCAGAAAAAAAGAGGCAATTTGGAGGCCATTGCACAAACTGGCTTTATTTTACCTAAATTGCCCCCCTTCAGTGAATACTCCGAAAGAGTGTTTAGTGCAGCCGGTAACCTTGTCAGCAATCGGTGTAGGAGGTTATTTCCACAAAATGTGGAGAAGATAATGTTCATCAAAATGAATTATAAATTCCTCCAGGAAGACCTTTACCAGCAATTGCCTCACAAAGTACACAGAGACCTGTGATGGTGAATTCCAGTGGGGACGGAATAATATTCAGTGAGGACGAGGATGTAAACATTGAAAGGGTTGAGGAATCGGAGGATAAGGATGACATCTTGCCTCTGTAGAGCCAGTTTGTGCAAGGAGAGATTAATTGCTTCTTTTTTGGTGGGAGTCCAAACAAACCAATCATTTCAGCCACAGTCATGTGGCAGACCCTGTTGCTGAAATGATTGGTTTGTTAAAGTGTGCATGTCCTGTTTATACAACATAAGGGTGGGTGGGAGGTTCCAAGGACAATTCCATCTTACATCTCTTTTTTTTCTTTGCATTATGTGCTCTTTGGGGCCTAGTTTTTAAAACTGCCATCCTGTCTGCTTCTGCAGTGCCACTCCTAGATGGGCCACATGTTTGTGCCAACCACTTGTGTCGCTTAGCTTAGTCATCCAGCTACCTCGGTGCAACCTTTTGGCCCTCCAACAATATTGTGTGATGTGAGGTATTCGCAATAGACTGGAAATGAGGGGAAATGATGTTATTGAGGTTAATAATACTGTAGGAAAAACAAAACAAATTAATTCTGTGATTTTAGCTGATCCAAAACCAAAACACGAATGGAGATCCAGATCCAAACCAAAACACAAAACCTGAAAAAAGTGTCCGGTGCACATCTCTAATATATATATATATATATATATATATATATATATATATATAAAATCAGAATGGCACTCCAATGAAATCTTTAAATAAGTAGGTGACCAGGTGCCAGTGTAAAAAAAATGTTACCAGATGGGAAGAACACGGCACTCTTAGGACTTAGAAAATGTACAGCAGGCTGTTTAAAAACGGCTGGCTGAGCAGCATTGAATCCATTTTTTTTGACATGGATTCAATGCTGCTCAGCCAGCCGTTTTTTTTGCTGTATGTTTTCAAAGTCCTGAGAGTGCCGTGTTCTTCCCATCTGGTATAAATATATATATATATATATATATATATATATATATCTATATATATATATATATATATATATATATATCTATATATATATCTATATATATATATATATATATTTATATATATATATATATGTATATACACTGCTCAAAAAAATAAATGGAACACTTAAACAACACAATGTAACTCCAAGTCAATCACACTTCTGTGAAATCAAACTGTCCACTTAGTAAGCAACACTGACAATCAATTTCACATGCTGTTGTGCAAATGGAATAGACGACAGGTGGAAATTATAGGCAATTAGCAAGACACCCACAATAATGGAACTGTTCTGCAGGTGGTGACCACAGACACTTCTCAGCTCCTATGCTTTCTGGCTGCTGATTTGGTCACTTTGGAAAGCTGGCGGTGCTTTCACTCTAGTGGTAGCATGAGACGGAGTCTACAACCCATACAAGTGGCTCAGGTAGTGCAGCTCATCCAGGATGGCACATCAATGCGAGCTGTGGCAAGAAGGTTTGCTGTGTGTGTCAGCGTAGTGTCCAGAGCATGGAGGCGCTACCAGGAGACAGGCCAGTACATCAGGAGATGTGGAGGAGTCCGTAGGAGGGCAACAACCCAGCAGCAGGACCGCTACCTCCGCCTTTGTGCAAGGAGGAACAGGAGGAGCACTGCCAGAGCCCTGCAAAATGACCCTTTCCTCTCAAAGAGATTGAAACTGATGGAGAATATGGATAGATAGGTGTTTCATATACTGTAGGTAGTGTTTGTGAACTTTATTGATAATGAGGCCAAGGAAAGGGATCAAATCTGATTTCCACTGTTGGGCGATGGCTGCTTTTGTGGCGATTAAAATATGGCCCAACAGATATGAGTCGCCATCTGTAAGTAAAATTGGAGGGTAATGGAAAAGAGCAATTACCGGTTCAGCAGGAATCACCTCACACAATACCTCTGCAATAAATGCAAATACTTTTAACCACAGGGAGCCTATAAACCCGCAATCCCACCAGCAAAATTTGGAAGAGCTGGGCTAAATCTTGTGTTGTCTTTCTGGAGTAAAATAGGCTCTGTGACATAATTTATAATACATCTCTGAGTAGATTATACACTTTGAAATCTTGAAGCATAGACCCGAGATATGACTCCAGTTTTCTTCTGAGAGAGGCCTAGCTAGATCTGTTTCCCATTTTATTTGGGCAGGTAGTTTACCTTTTTTGGCGTCCTTAATTAATACAGTGTACCACCATGAGATTCGGCCTCTAGAACAAGGGAACTGTAATCGGGCAAGTAATAACTTTAGGATAGCAGGGGGAGTTACTTGACCAGCAGTCTGGATGCCCAACCAATGTCGAATCTGTGATTATTTATAAAAGTAATTCTTTGGAATGCCATGTGTCCGTTGCAAGTCATAAAAAGGGATCAGACCACTTGGCTTGCAGATGTCACCAATTTTGAGCAGGCCTTTGGGTTCCCAAGACTGAAGACAAAAGTTGGGAATGAGTGAGGCAATAACTGATAAGGACAATTCCGGTGCGGGCAAGGTGAGTCCATCACAAGAGGATATAAATTTATGCCACACCTGCAGAGTCACTCGAACTGCCCTACCCGAGCTAGAACATACCAAGGAAATCTTCTCCGGTAACCACAGGAGTTCCAATAGAGGTATGGAACCTATAAGAGATTGTTTAATGACCACCCAGGGTTTCGGGTTCACTAGCCGCAACCAATCAGTGAGCTGGCTAAGAAGACAGGTGCTATGGTAAGACTCAAATTCGGGGAAAGCCACCCCCCCATCTACTTTGTGCAATATAAGTACATTTCTAGCAACTTTGGGTCTGGCCACCTTCCACACATAGCAGTTGAGGGTTTTGTTAAATGTGGTGCACAGGCATTTAGGGAATGGTCTAGGAATAGTACGGAAGAGGTACATGAGTTTGGGTAATAATATAATTTTGGCAGCTGCCACCCGTCCCAGCCAGGAGACTTCATGCGAGAACCATTCCTTAGTTAAGGACTCAAAGACATGCAAAAGAGGGGTGTAATTACAGTCAATAAGGTCACTGTCATTAGCCAAATGCACTCCCAGATACTTCAATGACCTAGTCTGCCAGGAATATTTATAATTATTTTTCAATACAAGAAGATTTTCTTTCGAAATGTTAAAAGACAAAGCCTCCGTCTTTGAAGTATTTAACTTATAATACGAGACTTTAGAGTATTCATCCAAAATAGAGTGTAAATGAGGTAGTGACCGAGTAGGTTGAAGGATACACAATAATATATCATCGGCAAAGAGACTGATTTTATGAGACCTTTCTCCAATAATAGGGCCTAAAACACTAGTGGAAGTTCTAATCTTCTCCGCCAAAGGTTCAATAGCTAAGGCAAAGATTAACGGGGAAAGGGGACAGCCTTGTCTGGTGCCATTGGAAATATTAAATTTAGAGGACAGACATCCATTCACTGACAATGCTGTGGAGAGACAAGAATACAAGGCAAATATAGAGTACAGCAACCTCCCCCTGATGCCGAAACGCTTCAAAGTCGCAATATATTGCCAATGTAGTCTATCAAGAGCTTCTGCATCCAGGGAGAAGAGCGATAAGGGCACTCATTGAGAGTTGCAATATTCTATAATACCGAGGGTTCTCCAGTTAGCAATAAGTTTTGCGTATAGCTTCCTGTCTGTATTTAAGAGAGCGATAGGTCTATAGTTTTGAACTGCAGTATTGGTCTTGCCCAGTTTAGGGATCGTGGGGCTTTGTCAGAAGTTAAGGAAGCAATCGCTTTGTCAATCTCTGCTAATGTCCAGGGTAAACATAAGGTACGGGAGGACTCGTCATCTAGAGATGATAAGGAGAGATTACTTAGAAAAGCTTCGATATACCCAGAGGAAGGTTGTAAAGTGTTAGGATCTTCTTTCAAGTTATATAGCTTCGAATGGAAGTCTACAAATTCATTGGCTATAACCATGGGATCCGTTATCTTAGCGCCATTAGCATTATAAACACTATACACCCTTTCCTTCACGTTCCGACCACTGAGTTTACGGGCTAAAACTCGACCGGCTCTATTGCCAAAGGAATAAATTAACTGGTTTAGGTGAAGAATGTCGTGATGTACTACTCTAAGAGAGAATGCATTGACTGCCTCCAACAAGACTTTCTTTTTTTAGAACTATGACTTTGTAACATTTGGGCTTTTCTGATTAGTACGTAAACCCAATGGTTTGCATACTGATTTTATATTTCTGGGTCTGCGCAGACGCAGGACCCATTCTGTGCATGTCCAGTGCAGTCCTGTGTAATCGCTCACAGCCACTTCTTAGGGTGTGGAACAGGTATGACAACTGAGGCCGCTTCCATTTTGTAGGTGTGCCGAGCCCAAGCTCAGTATTGCCAGACACAGACTTCTTTGACCGAACAACATGGTTCGGATGGCCAGTCTGAGTAAGCATTGGAATCAGGCAGCATATTTTCCTACCCCAGCCTAGTCAAAGGTGAAATATTTGGGGGTTTCTATGGGAAACTAAATTACTATGAGATATTTATCCAGTAAGGCTGCGGACGGAACTGAATAGCCATTCCAAAAGGCAATGTACAAAAATACTCTAAAACTACTATTTTTGACTTAGCAGTTCACTATTGTATATTTATTTGTTATCTTTTTTTCGATAGTGGCTGCCATACTTACAGAGTTGAACAGGTTGCAGTTAAAATGCCGGCTGTCATGTCCAGGACACCCATAGAATGCGAATAAATCCTGTGGTGAGCGTAGAGAGCCACAGAGCCCGCAGCGAGCCCGTAGGGGGACTCTTAATGCTCACCCCGCAGCCGGCAAACTGTCAGGCAGGATGCCGCTGTCTGGTTATTGACAGCTGGGGTCCCGTCCGCCAGTAAAACGTATGTAATCCAGTTGAACACATGCATGCCAACAAACATTTGACACAATTAATTAAATATTTTCCAAATGACAACTCGAATTAAATGTGATTTTTAAGCCCACATCATTTTTTTCCCCAGGAAATGGATGGAATAGTTATTTGGAATAAAATGTAAATTCTATATGATACTGAAAGTATTTCTGATTCAAAATGGGCGGTATTGGCAGAAAGCACATACACTGTAATTTTTTATTATGTCCTTCTAAAATGTTTGAAACTGTGGAGAAAATATATGGGTTTTCAAGATAGCAAAGTACCCTTAAATATCTTTAATGTGAAGATCAACATACTGTAAATCAAATAAAAATATGTAGAGGTCCTGGAATTCACTGTGATAAGTAAAGATTCCTCACCATAATGGGATAAGTAACAAAGTTGTAATTTCAGTCATAAGATGACTCCGTATATATAACTGTACTGTCAGCTAGATGAATCTCCTGACAGCACCATTTTATTACACTGTTGTGAGGTCTGTCTCTCATAGGAAGCTGTTGTTATGTTGATAGTGCTACACAACAGAAGGCAGCAAGGATTGTAGTTTATGCTAAAATGCAGTTGCTGCCCCCAAAAAATGGCCATTGCAGAAATTGCGAATGCATCGCAATATGCAGGCTGATCGCAAAACCATACTCAATTACCAGAACATTAAAGATTTCTCCTAACTGTGCCAGGCAAGATCATCCACAATTCTTATATTTATTTATTTATTTATTACCATTATTTATATAGCGCACACATATTCCGCAGCGCTTTACAGAGAATATTTGGGCATTCACATCAGTCCCTGCCACAGTGGAGCTTACAATCTATATTCCCTATCACATGTACACACACATTCACGCTACGGTTAATTTTGTTGAGATCCAATTAACCTACCAGTATATTTTTGGATTGTTGGAGGAAACCCACACAAATACGGGGAAAAAATACAAACTCCACACAGTTATGGCCATGGTGAGAATTGAACCCATGACCTCAGTGCTGTGCGGCAGTAACGCTAACCATTACACCATCCGTACTGCCCATTCTTGCGACACAAGAAGCTGCAAGTGGTCATCGCTGATGTCAGAGGCCCTCTTTGAAAAGGCCTTGGCACGCCTGCATTTTTGCAGACACATCCAGAAAATGGACAGAAATGCTGGTTTCCTATCAAACAGCAGCTACATTGCAATTACAATCTGTACTCCTTTTCTGTCACTATTACCTATCGCGTGTGCACAATGTGAATGCTGCGCATGCACAGTTGTTCGATAATCAGCCGGATTGCGATTCGCAAATTTAGCATTCCAACCTGAATAAGGCTCAAAGGTCCTATTTTAGAGCTATGCGGTTCCGGTTCTCTGAGTAAAGGACCCACCCAAAACTTTGCAATCCGAGTCCGGATCTGAGGGGGTCATTCCGACCCGATCCCTCGCTGCAGTTTATTGCAGCACAGCGATCGGGCATATGGCCGCCGTTATGGGGGCATGGTCCGGCCAACGCAGGCGTGGCTTGACCGTGCTGGGGGGGGGGGGGGGCGGGCCGCAGCGGCTGCATGATGTCACACACAGCCGCTGCAGGCCGGGGAGCAATGAGTAGCTCCCGGCCAGCACGCTAAAGCTGCGCTGGCCGGGAGCTACTCCTAAAGTGCAAAAGCATTGTCTCTGTGGGATGTTTTTGTACTTATGCGGGGGAGGGGGGGGAGCTCTGACATGCGGGGTGGGATAGCCCTGTGCTGGGCATCCCCCCGCATGTCTATTGTCATGATCGTAGCCCTACAAAATTTTGCAGGGCTACGATCAACTCGGAATGACCCCCTGAGGCCGGCTTGGGACTTCTCAGTGGGTTTTGGATTCTATAAAGGTCCCCAGTGATTGGCACCATCTTCACTCTGGCTGTGGAGAGTGTACTGGACGTACATGTCCGTATCAGTACTGTGTTGTCTGGCATAGGACAGGTGCTCTGTCTGCTGCATCTGAAAGGGGTGCTCTGTCTGCTGCATCTGAAAGGGGTGCTCTGCTGTATCAGTCCAGACGGGGTGCTCTGTCTGCTGCATGTGAAAGGGGTGCTCTGTCTGCTGTATCTGAAAGGGGTGCTTTATCTGCTTTATCTGAAAGGGGTGCTCTGTCTGCTATATCTGAAAAGGAGTGCTTTGCTGTATCAGTCCAGGCATGGTGCTCTGTCTGCTTTATCTGAAAGGGGTGCTCTGCCTGCTGTATCTGAAAGGGGTGCTCTGCTGTATCAGTCCAGACGGGGTGCTCTGTCTGCTGCATGTGAAAGGGGTGCTCTGTCTGCTGCATGTGAAAGGGGTGCTTTATCTGCTTTATCTGAAAGGGGTGCTCTGTCTGCTATATCTGAAAAGGGGTGCTTTGCTGTATCAGTCCAGGCATGGTGCTCTGTCTGCTTTATCTGAAAGGGGTGCTCTGCCTGCTGTATCTGAAAGGGGTGCTCTTCTGTATCAGTCCAGGCAGGGAGCTCTGTCTGCTGTATCTGAAAGGGGTGATCTGTGCATCCATCCAGGCTCTCCATCCCAGTGTAAAATTAAAATAACAAAAGCTAAAAATAAAAAGCCTAAAAACATAATTATAAAAAAAAATATTTGTTTGTGCTGTACCCCAGTGTACCATTCCTTTTTTTTTTCCATAAGTACTATGATATTGCTGGTCAGACCGCAGTATATTATTATTTAATACTTATACACGTATTATATAAGTATGAAATGAAAGTTATGTCTGGGATGAAAGCTATCAAAGGATGAATGTTTCTAAGGATGTCGTCTGTGACTTATCCTGGATAATTTTATGATCAATATGTAAAGGACTATGAAGTAACTTCAAAATCTCATTGTTCTCTTACCTACAGGTAATGAATGTGAAACTACACTTACCAGCAAGCTGTATTGCATCTGCTGATTATCACAAATTAATACCATGATTGCATAGCTCTAGTCAATGAACAATTCATTTATTGTTATAAACAGATTTAAGATGGTTTGTCATGAGGTTTGTCTCTCATAGGAAGCGGTTGTTATGTTGATAGTGCTACACAACATGTCATCTGTGACTTATCCTGGACTTCAACTGGATGAAAACTGAAATGAAACAACAAACAAATGCGAAAAATCCTTCAAAAGCCAACAATTCTTGGACTGCATCTCAACTACAAATATATGTTCACTTCTAATATTCTCCAATCCTCACTGACTCGGGAAACTATACAATCACTTTCTTCAAAAAACAACTTTAATGCAATGTTTACTAGGACCCTGCAAATACCTGGAAAACAAATATTGCACTAAGAGGCATAGTTAATGAAGGAACACTGACTTGCTGTATGCAAACACTGTGTTATTTTCCATTTTCCATTAGCAAAACATTTGCCTTACTGTTAACCTGCAGCAAAAGGTTTTCAGATTCCGTGCGCACAAGACTGAGGTGCAGCTACACAATACACACGTGTGTGAATCCACCCCACACACAAGAAACAGATACAGAATAAAAAATAGTGTATTAACAGTAGCGCTCTCCTGCCACCAAGTTTGAATTAAAACACCAGGAGTGAAAAAATCAAGGAAACTGATTCACCCTGAGGGAATGGAGGGATCCTTCACCCTCCCTTTGCTTAGGTCTGTGTAAACAGCAGCAAAACACTTCTCTCTCTCGATCACAGACCAAATAGGAAAATTCTCCAAAGCCTCAGAGAAAATCCGTAACGGATGACAATGGGTTCACTTCTTAAAAAGCATCCTGAAACACTTTAAAGAGAGAGATACATAGTGTAGCAGTCCTTTAAGATAAAAAGTTGTTTTATTCCACAGACCGCACTTACAAGACAATGATTAAAAAGAGGCACATAAAATCAACTCCTATGGACATATCACCAAGATGACATCTTTCCTCCTCGGGAAACTCCTGTAACACCAGCTGGACACGGTGTATGGGGAAGCCTGGTTCCGGATCCACAACTTCCACCAAAGCCAAGAAGATCCTTCAGAGTGAATGGAGAAACGTCCACGGGTTGTAACAACAAGTGAAGCTCAACGCGTATCGGACATACCGTCCTTCATCAGGAGCATACATTCACTTGTTTAGAAACCATACTTATACCCTATACACAGCTGGAGACGATTACCGCTAACCGGCAATTTCCAGTATCTTCATTTCCGTTTTGGTCACCTGACCGGAAACGGAAACTACGTTTGCGGTTCACATGCGTTCCACGCGGCAATTTACATCGCGACTGCGTTCCACTCCACATCCTTATGCTGTCCATAGACCTCCGGACTCTAAAAAGTCTCTTTGTTGCAGTTCTTTTATAATCAGTCCAAATGGTCCAACAGGTACTAAAAACCCCGTTAAAAACAATATCATAAAGTACCCCTCTTTTTCCTTTTATGATATTGTTTTTAACGGGGTTTTTAGTACCTGTTGGACCATTTGGACTGATTATAAAAGAACTGCAACAAAGAGACTTTTTAGAGTCCAGAGGTCTATGGACAGCATAAGGATGTGGAGTGGAACGCAGTCGCGATGTAAATTGCCGCGTGGAACGCATGTGAACCGCAAACGTAGTTTCCGTTTCCGGTCAGGTGACCAAAACGGAAATGAAGATACTGGAAATTGCCGGTTAGCGGTAATCGTCTCCAGCTGTGTATAGGGTATAAGTATGGTTTCTAAACAAGTGAATGTATGCTCCTGATGAAGGACGGTATGTCCGATACGCGTTGAGCTTCACTTGTTGTTACAACCCGTGGACGTTTCTCCATTCACTCTGAAGGATCTTCTTGGCTTTGGTGGAAGTTGTGGATCCGGAACCAGGCTTCCCCATACACCGTGTCCAGCTGGTGTTACAGGAGTTTCCCGAGGAGGAAAGATGTCATCTTGGTGATATGTCCATAGGAGTTGATTTTATGTGCCTCTTTTTAATCATTGTCTTGTAAGTGCGGTCTGTGGAATAAAACAACTTTTTATCTTAAAGGACTGCTACACTATGTATCTCTCTCTTTAAAGTGTTTCAGGATGCTTTTTAAGAAGTGAACCCATTGTCATCCGTTACGGATTTTCTCTGAGGCTTTGGAGAATTTTCCTATTTGGTCTGTGATCGAGAGAGAGAAGTGTTTTGCTGCTGTTTACACAGACCTAAGCAAAGGGAGGGTGAAGGATCCCTCCATTCCCTCAGGGTGAATCAGTTTCCTTGATTTTTTCACTCCTGGTGTTTTAATTCAAACTTGGTGGCTGGAGAGCGCTACTGTTAATACACTATTTTTTATTCTCTTACTGTTAACCTGTAAACATTCACCACATTTTTAATACTTGCAAATCGTCTTTATTTCTGCAATTCCACTGCGCTCTCATTCAGCCACCACCCCTCCTATTATCATTTTACTACCACTATTAATCCCATCCACACTATGGCCAGGCTGGCAACATCCCCCATTAATCCTAGTCTTCCTAATCCTTATTCTGTCCCCTGGTACTATCTATATCCTTCTCTCCCAGTCTACTACATCTCATCCTCTCACCTCTCCTCTGTCTCCCATCCTCCCCACTACCTTTCTTCCCCATCTCTCCCACAGACTCCTACCCCCTATCCTGTGCCCTCTGGAATGCAAGATCTATTTGCAGCAAAATGGGCCCCACTCATGACCTTTTAATTTCCAACTCCCTGCATTTGCTAGCCATTGCTGAAACCTGGATTACCCCCTATGACACTACTTCTACTCTGCTGGGGTCCTCACATTCTCACACACACCCCAACCTGGGGGTCACCATGGTGGTGGGATTGGGGTCCCTTTACCCTCTAGCTACACATACCAATTTATACCTCCAGAACCATCCCTTACATTTCCTATATTTGAGGTCCTTGTGATACGCCTCTACCAACCTGGCATATCCTCCAAATTCTTCAACAACTTTGCTTCCTGGCTACCTCACTTACTATCTTCTGACATTCCCTCCATTATCCTAGGTGATTTCAACATCCCTATCAATAACACCACAAAATCACCTGCCTCTAAAGTCCTTAACCTCACCTCTCCACTTGGTCTCTCCTAGTGGACCTCTTCACCCTCCCATGTGAACAGGAGCTCACTGGATCTGGTTTTTACTCACCGTTGCAATATTTCTGATTTCTACAACTACCCTTTTCCCCTCTCTCACCACCACCTGCTCTCTTTCAACTTATCTACATCTGCTTCCTCAGCTCTCCCTCCTAAGGCTTTCATCACTAGGCGTAACATTGAGGCTACTGACACCTCATCCTTAACCTCCCTGTTCTACTCACTTCTCTCCCCTATTCTCTCTCTCTCTCTCATGCCCTGAACAAGCCACATCCCTATACAATGCATCTCTCAATTCTGCTCTTAACTCTTTCGCTCCACCTACCACTATTCACCCTCACAGATCAACACCTCAACCCTGGAACACCAAATGCACCAGATATCTTCAAAAATGCTCATGTACTGCTGAGCGACAATGGAGGAAATCACGCTCTAAGGCAGACTTCCTCCATCTCAAATTTATGCTCTCATCCTTCAGTGCTGCTCTTTCCCATGCTAAACATTCATACTTCAAAATTCTCATCTCTACCCACTCTTCCCACACCAGTGCCTCATTTGCACTCTCAACTCCATCCTCTGCCCACCCCCACCTCCTATCCCATCCTCATTGTCTGCTCTTGACTTTGCCACTTATTTTACATCCAAGATTGACTCCATGGTGGTCATTCCGAGTTGATCACTCGCTAGCAGTTTTTAGCAGCCGTGCAAACGCTATGCCGCTGCCCACTGGGAGTGTATTTTAGCTTAGCAGAAGTGCGAACGAAAGGATCGCAGCGCGGCTACAATTTTTTTGTGCAGTTTTAGAGTAGCTCAAAACCTACTCAGCACTTGCGATCTCTTCAGACTGTTTAGTTCCTGTTTTGACGTCACAAACATGCCCTGCGTTCGCCGAGCCACGCTTGCATTTTTTCTGCCATGCCAGCGTTTTTACGAACACTTCCTGAAAATGGTCAGTTGACACCCAGACACGCCCACTTCATGCCAATCACTCTGCGGCCACCAGTGCGATTGAAATGCTTCTCTAAACCCTGTGTGAAACTACATAGTTCATTGTAATAGTACGTCGTGCGTGCGCATTGCACCGCATACGCAGAAGTGTCTTTTTTTTTGCCTCATCGAATGCAGCTAGTGATCAACTCGGAATGACCACCCATATGTCAGGACATCACATCCTATCAGACCAGAAACTAGCCACCACCCATCCTGTGCCACCCCTCCCCTCTCACTAACTCTGACATCTTTCTCCCATATATCTGGTGAGGAAGTCATGGCCCTCATCTGTATCTCCACCCACCATGTCCCGACTTGACCTTATCACCTCCCATCTCCTTTGCTAGCTCTCTCCTTCTGCCTGTTCCCATCTTTCCCACCTTCTCAATCTCTCCCTCTCATCAGACACTGTCCCCTCTGCCTTCAAGCATGCTCTAGTTTCCCCTATTCTTAAAAAACCTACCCTTGATCCAAACACCCTCTCCAACTATCGACCCATCTCTCTCCTCTCTTTTGCCTCCAAACTCCTTGAGCATATTGTCTATAACTGCCTCACTACCTTTTTATCCTCACACTCACTGCTTGACCTATTCCAGTCTGGTTTCCATTCTCTT
Source organism: Pseudophryne corroboree (assembly GCF_028390025.1). Taxonomy (NCBI): domain Eukaryota; kingdom Metazoa; phylum Chordata; class Amphibia; order Anura; family Myobatrachidae; genus Pseudophryne; species Pseudophryne corroboree. The sequence continues at coordinate 651,710,321 of NC_086449.1, forward strand.
CACTCCACTGAAACTGCCCTCATAAAAGTCTGCAGTGACCTCCATGCAGCCAAATCTAAGGGCCACTATTCTCTGCTTATTCTTCTTGACCTCTCTGCTGCTTTTGACACTGTGGATCACCCTCTTCTTCGGCAAATCCTTCACTATCTTGGTCTGCATAATACTGCCCACTCCTGGCTGTTCTCCTACCTCTCTGATCGTTCCTTCTGTCTCCTCTCATGATGCTAACTCCCCCCCACTCCCACTAACTGTTGGTGTCCCCCAAGGTTCTGTTCTTGGTCCTCTCCTTTTCTCTCTCTATACGCCCTCTTTAAGTGAACTTATTAGATTTTTTAACTTCCAACATCACCTCTATGCTGTATCTACAAAATTTTTCACGTGCTGCTCCTTTACTCTGGAATTCTCTCTCTCTCCCCCTCAGACTCTCCACCTCTCTACATAACTCCAAACAGGCTCTTGAGACCCACTTCTTTACCAAAGCCAGCCAAATCTCATCCTAATCCTTTGTCCCATGCTAGGTCTACCCAACCTGTGTCACTCCTGTCTGTCACTCCCTCCCCTTTAAAATGTAAGCACTCATGAGTAGGGCCCTCTTCCCTCATGTGCTTATCCTTTTCTTACTTTAATAATCCTCAACTTACCAAATCCTGCAGTTTTCTGCCACCTTGATACATATCTCAGTAGTCTACGGATGTATTTACGTTTAGTTATCCTGTACTTGTCTTATATTGTCTTCAACAGTAAGTCACTGTTTTCCTGTTTTAATTATGTGCATATGTACTCTGTAATTGGGCACTGCGGAACCCTTGTGGCACCATATAAATAAAGGATGATGATAATAATAATAATAATAATAATAATAATAATATTGTGCGACACTGTTGGTGAAGTTCAACCGCAATGTTTGATTACTATTTCTGATGCACACACATATTGTGTGATGCTGTTGGGGAAGGTGGTACCACAGTAACATATTTTATTTCCTACTCATACATGTATTGTGCGACACTGTTAGAGAAATTAAACCACAGTGTTTAATTACTATTCCTAGTTGGTGGGAGGGCCCAAGGACAATTCTATCTTGCACCTATTTTATTTGCATGATGTGCTGTTTGGAACATTGCAGACTGTCTACTTGTGTAGATGACAAACATTTGTATAGTTTATTAAACTGCCACCCTGTCTGCCATTGCAGTGCCATTCTGTTTCCTAGATGTGCCATGTGCCATATTGGAAGTTTAAGTGCCACATGTTTGTGCCACCCACTGCTGTCACTTAGCTTAGTCATCCAGCTACCTTGGTACAACCTTTTGGCGTAAACTGGATGAAAACAATATTGGGAGCTGTGAGGTGGTCAAAATTGACTGGAAATGAGTGGAAAAAATGTTTTTGAGGTTAATAATACTGTAGGTACAAAAACTGGCCCAAATTCTGTGATTTTAGCTTTTTTCTTTTTAATACAGACCTAAAACAAATACAGATCCAAAACTCGCAAAGGAGGTTTTGGCAAAACAAATACAGAGCCAAAACACAGAGGAGATACAGATCCAAAACAAGAACCCAAAACCCAAGATTTGGGCTGGCGCACATCCCTACTTTATATATAACTAGCTGAATAACCGTGCTTCGCTATGGAATTTCAAGTATTTCTTTCATTTTGAAGGACTTCCTGGTAAAGTAATTAGATATACAACAGGACATGCTCCGCTCACTGCTGCCAATTTTGTCAGGCCGCACCTCCAGATAGGCCGTCCCTGGATTGATGCTGTCAAAAGGCTGGCGCTGAGGAGAATAATCCACCTCCCTCTCTGCCCCATCCAGCCTCTGTCTCATCCCCCCATGCTGATGGGGGCTGATCTCAGACTTAAACGGCATTGGGAGTGTCACTATTCATCTCCATGACCCTGAAAACTTGGGATTATTACATGTCACCCCCTTCCCACCCCTGGGAGTGCTAAAGGTCTTACCCACACAGTATTTTTTCCAGATTGTAAGTCATATGTATACCAAGTTTGGTGTAAATTTCTCCAGGTATTCCAGAGTTATGTTGGAACATACATACACACATACATACATTTTTCCTTTTATATATATATATATATATATATATATATATATATATAATGGAGGCTAGCCCTGCAGACACAATGCTGCATGTAATACTGATATATAGGATCATAGTGGAATAAAGGGTTTTATGTTCCAGCTCATGGACCATCTGGGGAGGCATAAAATAAAGAATATTACGGTAGAAGGACCCTCTGGCTGGCCAGGAACCCTCCCACTACACCAATGCTACCACCACGGCCACAGCCCAGGTGAGAGAAATACAGTGGGGTACGCACCAGGTTCGAACTCAGAGATCCGGGCCTGGAAGTCTGCTCCCACCCTCATGCCCACATCTGCAAAGAAAAACAGAAGATGGCTATAGCGGAGAAGGCTGGCCGAAAACAGCCACACACTCACACTTAGGCAGCAGAGGGGGGGGGTGCTCATTCACTCAGTCCAAGGCTACCACCGTGCTCTTCGTCGCTGCTGCTCTCCTCCAAGCATTGTCCGTTGGAGGCGCTGGAAGGGCTCTTAGTGCCATTGGAGCGGCTCTTGGTCAGGAAGTTGGTGCTCCTGTCCATCATGCCTGGCATGACAGCTCCTGGGGTAGTCATCGGGGACTCCTTGGTGGTAGGTAGATGGAGGCACCTGGCTGCCAACAGCGCACTCACAGGCAGCGTTAGCACTCTGACAGGCAAGGGGTATCACTGCGCCGGCCAAGCGGGTCCTGCCTACACTTCACACGGGTGGCCTGGAGTGATTGGAGGCGGCAGTGAGGTTACAGGAGGTGCTGAGCTGTGGCCGTGTGACATGCAGCGATGCTGGCCATGCCTGGGCTTATTCATATCCGCGACCCCGAAAACTATGGATTTTTACATGTCACCCCCTTCCCACCCCCACCCCTAGAGGTGCTAGGTGTGTCTTACCCACACGGTATTATTTTTTAGATTGAAAGTCATATGTGTACCAATGTTGGTGTAAATTGCTCCAGGCATTCCAGGGTTATGCTGGAACATACACACATACATCCATTTTTATATATATATATATATATATATATATATATACACACACAGAGAAACCAAAGATTGTGTGACACCCCTAGTGATGAGTGTAGTGTTGATTCTACCTGGTCTCAGTAGGCTCTTCTTGCTCTCCAACATGGCATGGCAGTGGATCAGAGAACCCCCAAATCCCAGAGGCAGACAGCAAAAAATAAAGAGACATTTAAATTGATTGAGTTGGAACATTACGTCACCTTAGATCTATTTACATGTAATAGAATCAGCAATAGTTGTGTAAAATAAAATGAACTTTCAATTACTGTAAGCAATATGAATATCAATTACCTTAGCACTATAATACTTTCAAACTTGGTCTTTACTATATGCAACACTAGTGGGCCCTTCCTTAGTTAAACTATGCAATCTCAGCCAGTGGCGTAAGTTCGTCACAGTCGCCCGGAGGCAAGATAAATATTGGTGCCCCCCTATTTCCAGAGCCAGCCTAAGGCATAGGCAAACTAGGCAAATGCCTAGGGCATTTGGTATGCTTAGGGGCACCAGCAGCTTCTGCTGATTAAAATGATATGCGGCATGCCTATATTGTGTGTGTGACTGCGGCTGTATCTGCATACGAAATGCTATATTGCAGTGTATTCCTGGAAATCACTGTAATGTAGCATTTAGTAGGCAGATACAGCCACAGTCGCACACAGAATATAGGCATGCTGCATATCATTCAGAAGCTGCTTGTGCATCCTAGCCACATAGTAATGCAAATAAGCATTTTCATAAACAAAAGGCGCCCGACGTTAGCAGAGCTGCCAGCTGACTCATGCCAGGCATCTCCTGCAGAACTAGCAGCAGTGCTAGGGGGCACCAGCCAAAATCTTGCCTAGGGCATCATATTGGTTAAGGCCGGCTCTGCCTATTTCCTATATTAAGATAAATATATGTATGTATGTGAGTGTGTGTGTATATGTGTGTGTGTGTGTGTGTGTGTGTGTGTGTGTGTGTGTGTGTGTGTGTATATGGAGTGTTCTGAAAAAAATGTATATACTGTATTTATACATTCAATTGTCTTTTATTTTAAATCACACATTTCTTAGCAGTCATACCCAGGATTAGAACCCATGACCTGTTACACTAACAGCAGACACTTTACTGATGGAATAATTTGCTCCTGTAGAGGAAGCATGAGAATTCTAACTATGGGGGTAATTCTGAGTTGATCGCAGCAGCAAGTTTGTTAGCAATTGGGCAAAACCATGGGGGTAATTCCAAGTTGGTCGCAGCAGGAATTTTTTTTGCAGTTGGGCAAAACTATGGCCCTCATTCCGAGTTGTTCGCTCGCTAGCTACTTTTAGCAGCTTTGCACACGCTAAGCCGCCGCCTACTGGGAGTGAATCTTAGCTTTGCAGAATTGCGAACGAAAGATTCGCAGACAATTGTAAATAGAAATGTCTTTGCAGTTTCTGAGTAGCTTGGGACTTACTCTGCCACTGCGATCAGTTCAGTCAGTTTCGTTCCTGGTTTGACGTCACAAACAAACCCAGCGTTCGCCCAGACACTCCCCCGTTTCTTCAGACACTCCCGCGTTTTTCCCAGAAACGGCAGCGTTTTTTCGCACACTCCCATAAAACGGCCAGTTTCCGCCCAGAAACACCCACTTCCTGTCAATCACACTCCGATCACCAGAATGATGAAAAATCCTCAATACAAAAGATACGTGGAATACCGCTTAACCAGCGCCTTACTACAATATGACAGTATGTTTTCTCAGTCTGTAGAATCAATACATCTCCTCCCGGTTTTCCTGTACATGAGGAGGTTTCTCAGACCTCAGACACGAAATAGGTACCGGAAAAGAGAAATGGTGGGCAAGATAGTGTAATACTGTTTAAAAATTTAATGACATTCCAAACATGTATTTAAAATCAGTTTCCAACACAGTATACAATTATAGAGACATAAAATCTTGCAACTGACACCCTCAGTGTCGGTGAGAGTAATGGCTAATTACCGGATCCCTGAAGAAAAACGGGCTTATATGCATAGGATGGACATCAGTCTGAGCAGAGCAAATCACCAGGCTGCAGCTCCGGGATCCCTCAATCACAAGATTCCATCAAAGGTCAGGTCAAAATCCTCGTTGTGCCGTGAGTAAAATATCTAACTTTTGCCCAATTGCTAACAGAATTCCTGCTGCGATCAACTTGGAATTACCCCCCATGTGCACTGCAGGGGGGGGGGGGCAGATATAACATTTGCAGAGAGAGTTAGATTTGGGTGGGTTATTTTGTTTCTGCGCAGGGTAAATACTAGCTGCTTTATTTTTACACTGCAATTTAGATTTCAGTTTGAACACACCCCACCCAAATCTAACTCTCTCTGCACATGTTATATCTGCCCCTCCTGCAGTGCACATGGTTTTGCCCAACTGCTAACAAATTTGATGCTGCGATCAACTCAGAATTAGGCCCTATATGAAGTTGCGCGTAATTGTCAGAAAAGTATCTTCATATAGTTAAAATTATCATATTTCCTATACAGGAGCAAACAGCTTCATCAGTAAGGTGTCTGCTTCCAGTATAATATGTTGTGGTTTCTAATCCTGGGTGTGATACCTGTAAAATGTGTACAGTATATTCAGTATAATAAAAAGGGTATGATTTGTAAGGTGCAGGGACCAGTGAGGAAGTCGGCCACTGAAAAGACAGCGACAGCTATCAATTAACTTAATTCAATGGTGTCACAGAATGGGAGGAGAGGTATCCCCCTTCAGAACAGGAGCCCGGCGGCAGATGACTCCGTTGCCTCCCAGAGTTCTGCCTCTGATCTCAGCAACACCTCTTGTAAACTCTTCAATTTACTATTAAATGATCTCAATACCATTATGCTTCACGGTACTTCTGCTTCTCCAGTAAACTGTCACATAACCAAAGGCCTAACACTAAGATACATTGTGGCCATAATACACAAAAGATGGATACATGTGTAATCACATAAAATACCTGAGGGTGCAATAATTCTAGTACTTTCACAAAATATCATAAATAACTAGAGATGTGCACCGGAAATTTTTCGGGTTTTGTGTTTTAGTTTTGGATTCGGTTCCTCGGCTGTGTTTTGGATTCGGATGTGTTTTGGCAAAACCTCCCTGAAATTTTTTTGTCGGATTTGGGTGTGTTTTGGATTTGGGTGTTTTTTTTCAAAAACAGCTTAAATCATAGAATTTGGGGGTCATTTTGATCCCATTGTATTATTAACCTCAATAACCATAATTTCCACTCATTTCCAGTCTATTCTGAACACCTCACAATATTATTTTTAGTCCTAAGATTTGCACCGAGGTTGCTGGATGACTAAGCTAAGCGACCCAAGTGGGCGGCACAAACACCTGGCCCATCTAGGAGTGGCACTGCAGTGTCAGACAGGATGGCACTTAAAAAAATTAGCCCCAAACATCACATGATGCACAGATAAATAATAAAAAAAGAGGTGCAAGATGGAATTGTCCTGGGGCCCTCCCACCCACCCTTATGTTGTATAAACAGGAAATGAACACTTTAACAAACACATCATTTCAGCCACAGGGACTGCCACACGACTGTGGATGAAATGACTGGTTGGTTTGGGCCCCCACCAAAAAAGAAGCAATCAATCTCTCCTTGCACAAACTGGCTTTACAGAGGCAAGATGTCCACCTCCTCCTCATCGTCTGATTCATCGCCCCTTTCACTGTGTACATCCCCCTCCTCACAGAGTATTTATTCGTCCCCACTGGAATCCACCATCTCAGGTCCCTGTGTACTTTCTGTAGGCAATTGCTGATGAATGTCTCCACGGAGGAATTGATTATAATTCATTTTGATGAACATCATCTTCTCCACATTTTCTGGAAGTAACCTTGTACGCCGATTGCTGACAAGGTGAGCGGCTGCACTATACACTCTTTTGGAGTACACACTGGAGGGGGGGGGGGGCAACTTAGGTAAAAGTAAGTTTGTGCAAGGGCCTCCAAATTGCCTCTTTTTCCTGCCAGTATACGTACGGAACTGTCTGACGTGCCTACTTGGATGCGGTCACTCATATAATCCTCCACCATTCTTTCAATGGTGACAGAATCAAATGCAGTGACAGTAGACGACATGTCAGTAATCGTTGGCAGGTCCTTCAGTCCGGACCAGATGTCCGCACTCGCTCCAGACTGCCCTGCATCACCGCCAGCGGGTGAGCTCGGAATTCTTATCCTTTTCCTCGCAGCCCCAGTTGCCGGAGAATGTGAAGGAGGAGCTGTTGAAGGGTCACGTTCCGCTTGACTTCACAAGTGTCTCACCAGCAGGTCTTTGAACATGTGCAGACTTGTGCCTGCCGGAAAGAGAGATACAACGTAGGCTTTAAACCTAGGATCGAGCACGGTGGTCAAAATGTAGTGCTCTGACTTCAACAGATTGACCACCCATGAATCCTGGTTAAGCGAATGAAGAGCTCCATCCACAAGTCCCACATGCCTAGCGGAATCGCTCCATTTTAGCTCCGCCTTCAAACTCACCAGCTGCTTCTGCAAAAGCCTGATGAGGGGAATGACCTGACTCAGTCTGGCAGTGTCTGAACTGACTTCACGTGTGGCAAGTTCAAAGGGTTGCAGAACCTTGCACAACGTTGAAATCATTCTCCACTAAGCTTGAGTCAGGTGCATTCCCCCTCCTACGTATAGGCTTGAATGGCCTTTTGCTGCTTCTCCATCCTCTGAAGCATATAGAGGGTTGAATTCCACGTCATTACATCCTCTTGCTTCAGATGATGGCGGGACAGGTTGAGGAGTGTTTGCTGGTGCTCCAGTCTTCGGCACGCGGTTGCTGAATGCCGAAAGTGGCCCGCAATTCTTCAGGTCACCGACAGCATCTCTTGCACGCCCCTGTCATTTTTTAAATAATTCTGCACCACCAAATTCAATGTATGTGCAAAACATGGGACGTACTGGAATTTGCAAACATGTAATCCAATTATTGGTAGCATTGTCCGATGTCACAAATCTCCAGGAGAGTCCAATTGGGGTAAGTCATTCTGCGATGATGTTCCTCAGTTTCCGGAGGTTGTCAGCTCTGTGCCTCTTATGGAAAACGGTGATACAAAGCATAGCCTGCCTAGGAACGAGTTGGCGTTTGTGAGATGCTGCTACTGGTGCCGCCGCAGCTGTTCTTGCTGCGAGAGGCAATACATCTACCCAGTGAGCTGTCACAGTCATATAGTCCTGAGTCTACCCTGCTCCACTTGTCCACATGTCCGTGGTTAAGTGGACATTGGGTACAACTGCATTTTTTAGGACACTGGTGACTCTTTTTCTGAGGTCTGTGTACATTCTCGGTATCGCCTGCCTAGAGAAATGGAACCTAGATGGTATTTGGAACCGGGGACACAGTACCTCAATCAATTCTCTAATTCCCTGTGAATTAACTATGGATACCGGGCACACGTTTAACACAACCGCAGCTGCCAAGACCTGAGTTATCCGCTTTGCAGCAGGATGACTGCTGTGATATTTCATCTTCCTCGCAAAGGACTGTTGGACAGTCAATTGCTTACTGGAAGTAGTACAAGTGGTCTTCCGACTTCCCCTCTGGGATGACAATCGACTCCCAGCAGCAACAACAGCAGCGTCAGCAGCAGTAGGCCTTACACTCAATGATCCAAGGGTGGAATCCCAGTTAGGTGAGGACTCGTCAGACTTGCCAGTGACAATGCCTGCAGGACTATTGGCGTTCCTGTCTAAGGAGGAAATTGACACTGAGGGAGTTGGTGTGGTTTGCAGGAGCTTGGTTACAAGAGGAAGGGATTTAGTGGTCAGTGGACTGCTTCCGCTGTCACCCAAAGATTTTGAACTTGTCACTGACTTATGATGAATGCGCTGCAGGTGACGTATAAGGGAGGATGTTCCGAGGTGGTTAACGTCCTTACCCCTACTTATTACAGCTTGACAAAGGCAACACACGGCTTGACACCTGTTGTCCGCATTTGTGTTGAAATAATTCCACACCGAAGAGCTGATTTTTTTTGTATTTTGACCAGGCATGTCAATGGCCATATTCGTCCCACGGACAACAGGTGTCTCCCCGGGTGCCTGACTTAAACAAACCACCTCACCATCAGAATCCTCCTTGTCAATTTCCTCTCCAACGCCAGCAACACCCATATCCTCATCCTGGTGTACTTCAACAGTGACATCTTCAATTTGACTATCAGGAACTGGTCTGCGGGTGCTCCTTCCAGCACTTGCAGGGGGCGTGCAAATGGTGGAAGGCGCAAGCTCTTCCCGTCCAGTGTTGTGAAGGTCAGGCATCGCAACCGACACAATTGGACTCTCCTTGGGGATTTGTGATTTAGAAGAACGCACAGTTCTTTGCTGTGCTTTTGCCAGCTTAAGTCTTTTCTTTTTTCTAGCGAGAGGATGAGTGCTTCCATCCTCATGTGAAGCTGAACCACTAGCCATGAACATAGGCCAGGGCCTCAGCCGTTCCTTGCCACTCCGTGTCGTAAATGGCATATTGGCAAGTTTACGCTTCTCCTCAGACGATTTTAATTTTTGGGTCATTTTACTGAACTTTTGTTTTTTGGATTTTACATGCTCTCTACTATGACATTGGGCATCGGCCTTGGCAGACGACGTTGATGGCATTTCATCGTCTCGGCCATGACTAGTGGCAGCAGCTTCAGCATGAGGTGGAAGTGGATCTTGATCTTTCCCTATTTTAACCTCCACATTTTTGTTCTCCATTTTTTAATGTGTGGAATTATATGCAAGTATCAATAGCAATGGCCTACTACTATATTTACTGCGCACAACTGAAATGCACCACAGGTATGGATGGATAGTATACTTGACGACACAGAGGTAGGTACAGCAGTGGCTTACCGTACTGCTATATATAGTATACTGGTGGTCACTGTGTCAGCAAACTGCAAAACTATAATGCACCACAGGTATAGAATGTAGATGGATAGTATACTTAATGGATGACGACACAGAGGTAGGTACAGCAGTGGCCTACCGTACTGCTATATATAGTATACTGGTGGTCACTGTGTCAGCAAACTGCAAAACTAAAATGCACCACAGGTATAGAATGTAGATGGATAGTATACTTAATGGATGACGACACAGAGGTAGGTACAGCAGTGGCCTTCCGTACTGCTATATATAGTATACTGGTGGTCACTGTGTCAGCAAACTGCAAAACTAAAATGCACCACAGGTATAGAATGTAGATGGATAGTATACTTAATGGATGACGACACAGAGGTAGGAACAGCAGTGGCCAACCGTACTGCTATATATAGTATACTGGTGGTCACTGTGTCAGCAAACTGCAAAACTAAAATGCACCACAGGTATAGAATGTAGATGGATAGTATACTTAATGGATGACGACACAGAGGTAGGTACAGCAGTGGCCTACCGTACTGCTATATATAGTGTAACACTGTAGGGGTGCAAGGCGCCTCTTCCTGGGGAATATGGCAGCACGCAGCAGCTGAGGAACAACACAAGTCCAGTGTCTGGTACAACTGTCCCCGGCCAGTTTTATTGAAACAGAAAATAAAACAAACACCAAAAGAAAATACCTTGCCTGTCCGGCACTAACTAAACACAAGATGTTCCTAACTATCACTAAACAAAACCAAGAGTTCTCCAGTAAACACTGTATAGCTCACTTGTATTAGGAAGCGTGTTTCTCTCACACAGATCCCTCCAGTCTTCCCAGGCAGTCTCCCTTACTAATCAGGCTAGCAGCCCTATAACACTCTTACTCAGCTGAAACCCTGATTAGCCCTCTGTGAGGCCAAAGACCCGAACTGGGCCCAATGTCTAGAACACGCCTTATCTCTCTCTCAGAGCCTTTACCCAGCTTTTACAGCAAACTGAAAAGGTTCTGACAAAACAAAAGCATTTTTCCTAGAAGTTTCCATTTTCTAAAACATGTAAGACAAGAACCTGGGACAAACATACCTGCCCTCAAACACTATCCCAGTGTTCTTGTCACATATCCCCCTCCCCTGTTTCGACCTAGGGGCCGGAACACTTGTAGCCCCCAAACAGAAGATGCGAGACAATGCATCTGCGTTGGCCAATTGTGTTCCCGGTCTATGTTCGACAGTAAACCTAAAATCCTGCAACGCTAGAAACCATCTAGTTACCCGAGCATTCTTGCCTCTATTTACATACATCCATTTTAAAGGGGCATGATCCGTCACTAGTCTGAATTGTCTACCCAAGAGGTAATATCTCAAGGTATCTAGTGCCCACTTAATGGCCAAAGCCTCCTTTTCCACAATGGCATACCTTTTTTCATGCTCATTGAGTTTCCTACTCAAATAAATGATAGGGTGTTCGTCCCCATCTCTGGTTTGGGACAGCACAGCACCTATCCCTACCTCTGAGGCATCTGTCTGTACCACAAATTCTTTTGAAAAATCTGGTGTTATCAACACCGGTTGTGAACACAAAGCCACTTTTAACGCTTCAGGGTTCCATTTTACCATATTTGACTGCTTCCCTTTGGTAAGGTCTGACAACGGCACCGCTGTGGTCGCAAAACTGGGAATAAACCGTCTATAGTACCCAGTAATTCCCAAAAAAGCCCTTACCTGTTTTTTATTCATTGGACGAGGCCAGTTTTGAATAGCATCAATTTTATTCAATTGGGGCCTAATCAGACCTCTGCCTATGGTGAAGCCCAAGTATTTGACCTCCTCCATTGCGAGGCAGCACTTCTTTGGGTTGGCAGTTAACCCTGCCTCTCTGATTGAGTCCAGTACTGCTTGTACTTTAACCAAATGGGACCCCCAGTCTGTACTGTGAATTACCACATCATCCAAATAGGCAGCTGCATATTTTCTATGGGGCCTCAAAATTTTATCCATCGCCCGTTGAAAGGTTGCTGGAGCCCCATGCAACCCAAAGGGTAACATCTTATACTGGTACAGCCCCTCCGGAACCGAAAAGGCTGTTTTTTCTTTGGCGCTATCAGATAAAGGTATTTGCCAGTAACCTTTGGTCAGGTCCAACGTGGTGAGAAACCTGGCTGTTCCCAGCCTTTCTACAAGCTCATCCACACGGGGCATGGGGTATGCGTCAAACTTGGACACCTCATTTAACTTACGAAAGTCATTACAGAAGCGTATGCTACCGTCGGGCTTCGGGATGAGCACTATGGGACTGGACCACTCACTGTTAGACTCCTCTATGACTCCAAGTTCTAACATGGTTTTAACTTCTTTAGAAATAGCTTCTCGCTGAGCTTCAGGAATCCTATATGGCTTTAAATGAACCCTGACCCCTGGTTCTGTGACAATGTCATGTTTTATTATGGTCGTTCGGCCAGGCAGCTCTGAAAATATCTCCCTATTTTGGATGAGAAATTCTTTAACCTGATTGTTCTGATCAGCTGATAATGTCTCTGGCACCTTCACTGCGGGAAGCATCCGGGGTGAAGACACCGAAGGGCAAGGCTCCGCTGACAGAGACAACCTATCTTTCCAGGGTTTGATTAAGTTCACATGGTAGATCTGCTCTGGTTTTCTCTTTCCCGGCTGGTATACTTTGTAATTAACCTCATTCACTTTTTCCCTAATCTCAAATGGACCCTGCCATTTTGCTAGGATTTTGCTTTCCACAGTGGGTACCAAAACAAGAACTCTATCTCCAGGAACAAATTCCCGTATCTTGGCACTCCGGTTATAGACCCTCTGTTGAGTACTTTGGGCCTGTTCCATGTGCTCTCTGACAACAGGTACCACGGCTGCAATCCTATCCTGCATTTGTGTTATATGTTCAATAACGCTCCTATAAGGAATGGGCTGTCCTTCCCACGTCTCTTTGGCAATGTCCAACAGCCCTCTGGGGTGTCTACCATACAACAAATCAAATGGAGAAAACCCCGTAGAGGACTGAGGAACTTCTCTGATGGCCATTAACAAGTAGGGCAACAAACAATCCCAGTTTTTCCCATCTCTCTCAACAACCTTTTTTAACATACTTTTTAATGTTTTATTAAACCTTTCCACCAACCCGTCAGTTTGGGGATGGTAGATGGACGTCCTGAGGTGAGTGACCTTAAATAATTTGCACAATTCTTTCATGATCCTTGACATAAATGGAGTACCTTGGTCAGTCAAAATTTCTTTTGGTATTCCCACTCTACTAAAAACCTGCACCAGCTCCCTAGCTATCGCCTTGGTTGTGATAGTGCGTAAAGGGACAGCCTCAGGATATCGAGTGGCATAGTCCATTATTACCAGGATATACTGATGGCCCCGAGTGGACTTCAACAAGGGCCCCACGAGATCCATGGCTATTCTGTCAAACGGGACCTCTATAATAGGCATGAAAACTAGTGGGCTCCTGAAATGGGGTCTAGGGGCATGATACTGGCACTCAGGACAGGAAGAACAATATTCAGACACTTCTTTATAAACCCCTGGCCAAAAGAACCTTTGTAAAACTCTTTCAGTGGTTTTTTCTTTTTCTGCCCCTAAATGTCCTGCTGTAACGTGACTATGAGCTAAATCTAGTACCGTTCTCCGATAAGGCTGGGGTACTACCAGCTGTTCCACCACATCCTCACCCTTTTTGACAATGTGGTACAAGAGCTCATTACAGATGGCCATGTGGGGATACGTAACCCTGTCACCTGGTACCACAGGCTCCCCATTAACAATCTTAACATTCTCTCTAGCCTTTATCAAGGTAGGATCCTTTAACTGTTCAGATGCAAACAGATCCCTTTTTACCTCCAGGTCAGGCACGCTTTCGTTTCTAACCACTTTGTCTCTGTTCCCAGCAAGAGGGTCCTCACTGGACTCCCCATCTGTCACTTCCCCAGCCAAACTGGCAAAAGGCAAAGGGTCAGAAAGTTCCGAAGACACACGTACATCCATACAATCACCGGTATTACCAACTGGCTCTTCACTTCTCACATCTGTTGATAAACGTGATTCCCACAGTTTCCAAAAATGAGGAAAATCCCTCCCTATTATGGCCTTATGCACCAAGGTGGGGACCAGTCCTACTTTAACCATTGCTGACCCACAACAAGTTTCTATATTCACTTCAGCAGTGACATAATATTGGGTATCCCCATGTATGCACGTTACCCCAATAGGTATTTGCTGGACCTTTAAGGGGTTCACTAACCCAGCTTTCACGAGGGTAACTAAACTTCCTGAATCCAGCAAGGCCTCTACCCGGTTACCCTCTAAGAACACATCACACATTTGTTTTTCCAGCTCAGGTGAAGGTACCACAGTACAGGCTAACCTAGCAAAGAAAGACATTCTGCGACATTCAAAGGCAGCATCACATTGCATGGGTTCTTGCATGACTGGGCAATTGGCAATAACATGACCTGGCATACCACATCTAAAACATTTAACCACACAATTATCAACCCGTTTGGGAAACAAAGACCGTTCTAGCCCCATTGGCCTGTCTCCAGGGCCAGTGTTTACAGTCTCTCCAGCCTTGCGTTCTCTTAACCGCCATGCAACGTTTTCCCACGGAACAGTCTTACCAGTCTTTACTGAAGGGCGCTGTCGAGGATCTATGGGTTGCTGGGTGGTCATCAGTAGTTCCTCTGCTGCCAAATACCGCTCTACCATGTCCACTAATTGGTCAGCAGTACCCGGGTTTCCATGGCTCACCCACTTGCGCAGGACCATGGGCAAAGATCTCAAGTAGCGGTCCATGACGACTCTTTCAACCATCTGAGGACCAGATAATGTCTCTGGCTGTAGCCATTTTTTTGTTAGCTGAATAAGGTCGTGCATCTGGGAGCGCGGAGGCTTCTCCATGGCGTACACCCAACGGTGCACCCATTGTGCTCGTACTGACAGCGTGACTCCCAGGCGGGTCAGGATCTCAGTCTTTAGTTTATCATAGTCCCGAGCCTCAGCAGGGCTTAAATCAAAGTACGCTTTTTGGGGCTCGCCTGACAAAAAAGGTGCCAGCAGACTGGCCCACTGCGCTTTCGGCCAGTTCTCACGCTCGGCAGTCCTTTCAAACGTGGTCAGGTAGGCCTCCACATCATCAGCCTCTGTCATTTTCTGCAGGAAGTGACTGGCCCGTATAGAACTAGAGCTGGTCGGAGCACTGACGGCCACATCTCAAATCCGGGCTGCAAGGCTCTGCACCACTTCTGCTAAGGCCTCTCTATCCTGACGCTGTTGCCTGTAAAGTTCGTCAACAGCTGTCTGCTGTTGTCTCCTATTTTCCTCCATTGCCACCTGCTGCTGTCTGTTGGCCTCCTGCTGTAGTCTCCAATTTTCCTCCATTGCCACCTGCTGCTGTCTCCTATTTTCCTCCATTGCCACCTGCTGCTGTCTCCTATTTTCCTCCATTGCCACCTGCTGCTGTCGGTTGGCCTCCTGCTGAGCCGCTGTAGCTTGCAGCAAGGCTTTAAGCAGTTCCTCCATGTCGACAGATTTTTCAGGCGGCTTTGTAGCTGCTTTCACCCAGGACATATATCAAACCCTCAGGGGTGAGTCTCAGTAACTTCCCACTGGGCTGTATCTGCATAAACCACCGTTTTCTGCAGGCCTCACAAAGCGGCTGCTTTCACTTATGCGCAGAACGGCGTGCTCGCATTCTCCACCAAGTTGTAACACTGTAGGGGTGCAAGGCGCCTCTTCCTGGGGAATATGGCAGCACGCAGCAGCTGAGGAACAACACAAGTCCAGTGTCTGGTACAACTGGCCCCGGCCAGTTTTATTGAAACAGAAAATAAAACAAACACCAAAAGAAAATACCTTGCCTGTCCGGCACTAACTAAACACAAGATGTTCCTAACTATCACTAAACAAAACCCAGAGTTCTCCAGTAAACACTGTATAGCTCACTTGTATTAGGAAGCGTGTTTCTCTCACACAGATCCCTCCAGTCTTCCCAGGCAGTCTCCCTTACTAATCAGGCTAGCAGCCCTATAACACTCTTACACAGCTGAAACCCTGATTAGCCCTCTGTGAGGCCAAAGACCCAAACCGGGCCCAATGCCTAGAACTCGCCTTATCTCTCTCTCAGAGCCTTTACCCAGCTTTTACAGCAAACTGAAAAGGTTCTGACAAAACAAAAGCATTTTTCCTAGAAGTTTCCATTTTCTAAAACATGTAAGACAAGAACCTGGGACAAACATACCTGCCCTCAAACACTATCCCAGTGTTCTTGTCACAATAGTATACTGGTGGTCACTGTGTCAGCAAACTGCAAAACTAAAATGCACCACAGGTATAGAATGTAGATGGATAGTATACTTAATGGATGATGACACAGAGGTAGGTACAGCAGTGGCCTACCGTACTGCTATATATAGTATACTGGTGGTCACTGTGTCAGCAAACTGCAAAACTAAAATGCACCACAGGTATAGAATGTAGATGGATAGTATACTTAATGGATGATGACACAGAGGTAGGTACAGCAGTGGCCTACCGTACTGCTATATATAGTATACTGGTGGTCACTGTGTCAGCAAACTGCAAAACTAAAATGCACCACAGGTATAGAATGTAGATGGATAGTATACTTAATGGATGACGACACAGAGGTAGGTACAGCAGTGCACTCTGCACTGTACTCCTCCTATATAATATTAATTATACTGGTGGTCCCCAGTCCCCACAATAAAGCAGCACACTGAGCACAAATATGGAGTGTTTTTCAGGCAGACAACGTATACTGTTGGTCACTGTCAGCAAAACTCTGCACTGTACTCCTGCTATATAATACAGCTGCTCCCCAGTCCCCACAATTAAGCAGTGTGAGCACTCAGCACAGATATATTATGCAGCACACTGAGCACAGATATGGTATGGAGCGTTTTTTTCAGGCAGAGAACGGATAAAAACTGGTGGTCACTTATCAGCAAAACTCTGCACTGTACTCCTCCTAACAGCTGCTCCCCAGTCCTCCCCACAATTAAGCAATAAAGCAATCAACTTCAACAATAAACGGAGAGGACGCCAGCCACGTCCTCTCCCTATCTTCTCCAATGCACGAGTGAAAATGGCGGCGACGCGCGGCTGCTTATATATAATCTGAATCTCGCGAGAATCTGACAGCGGGATGATGACGTTCGGGCGCGCTCGGGTTAGCCGAGCAAGGCGGGAAGGTTCGAACCTGCCTCGGACCGGTGTAAAAAGGGTGAAGTTCGGGTGGGTTCGGTTTATGAGAAACCGAACCCGCTCATCACTAGTGAAAATGGCGTAGATGCGCGGCTCTTTATATAGAATACGAATCTCGCGAGAATCTGACAGCGGGATGATGACGTTCAGGCATGTTCAGGTTAACCGAGCAAGGCGGGAAGATCCGAGGCTGCCTTGGATCCTTGTAAAATA
Organism: Pseudophryne corroboree; assembly: GCF_028390025.1. Taxonomy (NCBI): domain Eukaryota; kingdom Metazoa; phylum Chordata; class Amphibia; order Anura; family Myobatrachidae; genus Pseudophryne; species Pseudophryne corroboree. Next base: position 651,727,762 of record NC_086449.1, read on the forward strand.
GGTGAAGTTCGGGGGGGTTCGGATCTCGACGAACCGAACACGCTCATCTCAATAAATAACTTTTATAGACAATAATGCATTGCAAGGCAAACAATATACACAGTAAGCGTGCTAATGCAATAACAATTATGTATTGCATCATTGGGGGAGGGTTGTAACATCTCTTCTCACTTCTTGCATCGCAGAGATGAGCGACAATGCTGGAAGTCTGAGCAGCCCTATTGTGCTTGTGTGGGTTTTCAAGAAAAACAGAAGATATTAATTTGGACAGACTGTACAGTTTTGATCAGTAGAACAGGAACATTCTGAGACAGCATCAGATCAGTAAGTAAACATAACATCATTCTCCGATAGTGTTGAAAACATGCATTGCTGCCATAACAGAACTAGAGAGGAGCCACAAATTTTCCAGTAGAGAAATTTCTGATGTCTCCAAGGACTATCTTTTCATCCACATGAAGAATTGGTAACAACCCATTTATTTAATAAAAAACATAACAAGGGGGTTATCGTCACCTAATACATTAACCCTTTAATGTACTGTAATATCACAATTAGGATATATATTTACTAAGAAAACCTTTGTCAGGAACATTTTAAAATAGTAAATGATCTTACCTTTGTGCCGATTACCCACCCTGTGCATGTCTTATGCAGATGGTCCTCACCCAGCGTCAGCAAAGGCACATGTCATGGCAGAAGTGATGTTCGATATTGTGCACCATTACCAAGTAACTGTAAAACCTCATCCTCACCACTACATAAACTGCAATATAAATAATTATCCAATAAAGTACACAAATCCTACATAGTACAAATCACTGATCAATTAAAGATAAAGGAACTTATGTAATAGCCTGTGAGAAGCAGGCTGTGTGGGAAATCCGGTATGCCCATATTTTTAAAGCAGCAAGCATTTACAAGACAACCCCAACCTGGTTTTGAAAAGTAAATGAGTGCCGCTTTAAAAATGCAGACATTCAGTACTCACCGGAATTCCCATACAGCCTGTGTCTCACATGCTGTTACATAAGCCCCATAGTGTTAGCAAAGATAATACTGTACATCACTGTAAATGTTGTATTCATTCTAAAAGGCAAATGTTTTCAATTTACCCATGGGATGAATTGTGTTTGAATAATGTATACAGCGTGTTTCAACTTATAACCACAAGTTAGCCCTGTCTCTTTTCCTCTGATCTTCTGCTACACTGTCTATAAATTTGTAACTAAAAGCGTCATGAGATTATGTCTGCACTCATTGATATGCCTGGCTACAGGCTAATCTATGGGTTTACCCTCCAAAGTCTGTCTAATAGCGCTCCTGTAAAGAGTCATGCACTCTTTGAATTGTCTTGTTGTTTTGACTATATAAAATAGACCACAAGGACAGTAAATGTAAAAGATTACAAATCGACTACTACAAGTCAGGGAATGTTTTATGTGTATTTTTTTGCAAGAATGTGAATATAAAAGTTTTACCAACTTCTAAAGAGCTGCAAGTAGTGCAACCCAACAGGTGTGATATGGGATACCTGCTTTGGGGATGCTGGTGGTCAAAAGACTGACACTGGAATCCTGATGATCAGCATCCCGGCCGGGGTGAAGTAAGTACTGTATGCTTACCCTACCCTCCTAATGCTAACCCTTCCTTCCTGCAGCCTAACCATACCCCCCCCCCCCACACACACACACACACCCCCGCACACACCCCCCCCGCAGCCTAACCCTAACCCTCCCTGGTGGTTCCTAAACCTACCCACCCCTTCCCACAGCCTAGGCCTAACCCTCACGCTTTAGACAGTATGTTCGAACGACCACTGTCAGTTTTCCAGTGTTTGGGAGCAAATGGTTGATTGTCATTTGTTCTGATGCATTACCAGATTTTATTTCCCACCAGACCATTTAGACAGATAAATCTTTAGGTGTGTACCTTGCTGAAGTGTGCACTTGCAATTATCAGCCTACCACTGTAGTACTGCACTTTCTAATCTCTACGTTAATCAAATTTAACTTTCCCATCTTTTTCTTACCATATTTTATATATCTTGCCATATTTAAAGCTGAGGTTAGGTAGTTTCACTGTTTTAATTGCATGTGGCAATTTTGTGTGTACAATGCCTTTTATTACATTACAGCGTATGAGCGCACATGTATTCAGAAGTGTTTAATTAGGCTGCTGGTTTGGTAAATAAAATATATTTTTATTAAAAGAACAACAGACTAAATAAACATTCATAAATTAAAAAACATCATGCTGGAAATCGCAGAATAATTTGTATCATACTTATAATCACTGCATGAAATTCAATAGATACCCCCGCACTAGCCAATTGGACTTATATAATTAATTTAAAGCATGCATGCTTAATTGATTAACTGGTTAGTTAATTGGACCAGTAGTCAGTCCCAGAATACAGTCCTGGTTGTTAGAATATGCTTCTCTTCTACATAGGGCATTGAATCTGTCGCCTCCCCTTTCTGTTTGTCCAACCTGTTCAAGAGCTTTTAGACGAATATTAGAGATATTAGAGATATTAGAGATATTTCCCTGCTGACAATGATTCGTATGTCTAGATACGCTATGTGTATTGCTTTTATTCATAATATTCCGTCTGTGTTCAAGGAATCGTGTTTTTAATTTTCTAATGGTACGACCTACGTATTGGTATCCACAGCCACACTCAATAAGATAGACTACATAGGTAGATTCACAGTTTAGGAAACCCTCTATCTCAAAGGATTCTCCTGTTACCCTTGATCCAAATGTCTTACTGCGCAAGTTGACATTCGAGCAAGTAAGACACCTGGTTCTGGCACACCTGAAGAATCCCCTGGGTCTCTCACATAATTCGTCTAGAGAATTGATATTCAGTGTCCCCAATACCTCGCTGTTCCTATGGATTATTTTCTTCTTTTTCTTTTTATCAGGATTAAACATGCTAGGTGCTAATTTTATCTGTAGTGTCTCTGATTTTTTATATACTGTTCTAATATTTTTACCTATTAAAGGTTCCAACAGAGGATCTATCAACAAAAGTGGGGTATTTTTCTTTATTATTTGTTTAATCTTAGTGGCATGTGTGTTGTATTGTGTTACGAATGTACATTTTTCTTTATAAATATCCCCCTTACACACATTTTGATGTTGTTGTTTTTTGCGCGATTTTTTTGTGAGGAGATTGTTCCTATCTTGTTTTTCTACGTCTTTAAGTGCTTTCTGGAGGATATAATCTGGGTAACCCTGTTGTTCAAAGGAGGAATGTACTTTCATTACCTGTTCTTGATATCTGTAATCCCTTGAGCAATTTCTCTTCACTCTTAGAAATTGACTCTTTGGGATGTTATCTCGCCAGGCTTTAAGATGGCTGCTACTGTATTTCAAAAAGTTGTTAGTATCTACCGATTTAAAGTAAGTCTCTGTATGGATGTTCTCGCCATCAGACAGTAAGGCAATATCCAGGAATGTGATATGGTGAGGATCGCAAGTGTGGGTGAATTTTAATCCATAGGTGTTAGTGTTCAGGTGTGATACAAATGATGTTACAGAATTTATGTCCCCATCCCAAATAAAAAAAAAATCATCTATATACCTGCCATAGAGGACCAGGCTCCCCCCGAGGTCTGCCCCCCAGATGAGTTCCTTTTCGAGGGCCCCCATATAAAGGTTGGCATAACTCGGGGCGAACCTGGTCCCCATGGCTGTCCCCCGTGTCTGTAAATAATATTTGTGATTAAACGTAAAATAATTGTGCTCCAATATAAATTTTATGGATGTCACCACCAGGGCCTTCAGATAGTCATCAACCGATTCATCTTTTTTCAAGACATCGGCTATGACTTCTAGTCCTTTCTCATGTGGTATATTAGAGTATAGAGATTCTACATCACATGTAAGGAAATTATATGTATTTTTCCACCTGATAGTTTTTACCATATTTAAAAATTGCGTGGTATCCTTAATGTATGATTTTAATTGTACAACATAGTCCTGGAGGTGAACATCCACAAAGTGCGACAAATTAGAAGTGATTGATCCTATACCTGAAATAATTGGACGCCCCGGGGGTGAAGTTAGTGACTTGTGCAATTTGGGCAAATGATAATAAACCGGAGTGATGGGATATGGTGTAAACAAAAATTGCCAAGTGTCTCTGGATATTGCCCCCCTGTCCAACGCCTCATCCAACATGATCTTTAGCTCACCTTGAAATTTTTCCGTGGGATTGGAAGGTAAAACCTTATAGAAAAAAGTATTATTCAATTGTCTATTTGCCTCTTTGATGTAGTCTGCTGTATCCTGCAGTACTACCCCACCTCCTTTATCTGCCATTTTAATGGTAAGATTTTCATCAGCTATAAAGTTCTTCAAGGCTTTCCGTTCATCATAGGATAGATTATCTCTTAGAGGTTCTTTCTCTGCAGTCTCACATAATTTCCTAAAATCCTCCATGGTTACATTGTAGAAACCCTCTATAGAGGGACCCTTGAACTGTAGAGGATAAAAATCTGATTTCTTTTTAAAAAATTTTTTATTATTATCATTTTCTTGAGTTTTGTCAATATTGAACAACTGGACAGTCCCCCTAGTTGCACTCTCTAATCTTAACTCCTCCAAAATACTTAATGCACCCTTATCTTCTTCATCTAAAAATATAGGCATTAGATCCTGATCACCAGGTATCTTTTTTAATTTTTTACTGGCAAAATAGCGTTTTCGACATAGGTTCCTAGTGAACCTGTTTAAATCCACAAACAATCCAAATAAGTTGGGTTTTTTTGCGGGAGCATATTTTAGTCCTTTATTTAATAGTTGTTTCTCTGCTGTTGTTAATTCTCTAGAAGACAAATTAAAAATTCCCTTATCTTTTATATGTTCCTTTGACTTTTTTCTTTTTTGTTGTAATCGTCCTCCCCTACATCCTCTGTATCTCTTTCCCTTCCTCTCTTCATATGGTTGATATTTAATCTGTTGATTTGGGTATGTTTTGTTGGGCTTACCTCTAAAAAATGGTTTTGTTCGTCATCTTTACATTTGGATTTTACCCCTTTTCTTTCTAGGGTTTCAGGTGAATAATCTTCCCTGCTCTGTTTGTTATTTTTACAATTATCCCAACTGTACGATGATTTCTTGGGTCTTGCCCCTCCTTTTTCAATAGTTTCTGGTGAGAAATCCTCCCTATATAGACATTCATACCTATTTTTATGTACATACCCTCTTGGGTCTTTCTGCGGGGTATTATGCTGAGGGAGTCTTCTACCAGTTGTGGTCCATCTGTTTTGCTTGCTTCTAGATCTATTCCGTGTGTTACTATTCCATCTCTTGTTGGAACGTTCTCTATAAGGTAGTCTATTTTGGGATCTTGAATAATCCCCTCTTTTCCTATTATAGGTCCTTACTGAATCTATCTCATAGTCTCCTCTGTCTCTCTCAAGTTTTTGATCTTTTGACTGTATGACTGTCTTTTCATAAGCCTCTATCTTGGTATTTAGCCGCTGGTCCCTTTCCCTATATTCAGCGGTATTTTCAAAGGGTTTCAAGAGTTCCTGGATTTTTTCTATTTCCGATTGTATATTATTAACCTTAGTGGTTCTATATTCAACCAGAAGCTCCATAAGATTAAAGGAGCACTTATCCAGTATATTATTCCAATTGTCCAGGAACTCTTTATCGTCCTTAAAGGAGGCCGATTTGAAAATACGCAGACCCCTGGGGATGAATTTATTCTTAATATATTTTTGAAGAGTCTGTTGGTCCCACCAGTGTCTGGTCTCAGCCATACATAGTGTTTCCAATTTATTAAATAATTTATGTACATCGCTTGCTTCACTATTTTTAGCTTCAATTCTCTCTCTAAAAATAGGATCTTGTACATATCTACTTCTCCTTTCTAACCTTTCGGTTAGACACCTCAAAGTGGTCATTTTATCAAACAAGCAGCCACACAACTAGAACTTCTCCTGTAAAGGTGAAGTCTTATAGACTATAAATAATATATACTGGGCGCTAAGTTTGTACTGTCAATTTGGATACGTAATTGCAGCTCACACAAGGAGGATCTGGAAGTCCTCCTGAACAAAGGGACCTGTCCCTGTACACAAATTTAAAACGTATGAGCGCACATGTATTCAGAAGTGGTTAATTAGGCTGCTGGTTTGGTAAATAAAATATATTTTTATTAAAAGAACAACAGACTAAATAAACATTCATAAATTAAAAAACATCATGCTGGAAATCGCAGAATAATTTGTATCATACTTATAATCACTGCATGAAATTCAATAGATACCCCCGCACTAGCCAATTGGACTTATATAATTAATTTAAAGCATGCATGCTTAATTGATTAACTGGTTAGTTAATTGGACCAGTAGTCAGTCCCAGAATACAGTCCTGGTTGTTAGTAACTGTTAATCCCTCCAGGGATTTTATTGATGTTAGTAATTAGTTGGTTAAATAGACAGAATAGAAATTGTCCCTGGGTGTATATGACAACACAGTCCTTTTAGGATAATGAAACTTTCCTCTGGTGATATTTCTGTGCCAATTTATTCCATTTAATGTAATATTGGGAGGTTACATAACCACTTGGTAACCCGTCGTGGCACTCATAGGGGCACTGCTTACCCTCCACTCTGCGGCGGTATTGGTGTCCACGGCTGGGCTAAGGCACTCTGAGGCTGGAAAGTTTCCTATCTGGCTGAGGCGGTGACACGCTGCACGCGTGTAGCTGGGAGCGCTTGGCCGCGCGCCGCGGCTTCCGGGTTGTATAGAGCTTCCGGTTTGCGATGCGCTCTAGGAACTCATCTGGGGGGCAGACCTCGGGGGGAGCCTGGTCCTCTATGGCAGGTATATAGATGATTTATTTTTTATTTGGGATGGGGACATAAATTCTGTAACATCATTTGTATCACACCTGAACACTAACACCTATGGATTAAAATTCACCCACACTTGCGATCCTCACCATATCACATTCCTGGATATTGCCTTACTGTCTGATGGCGAGAACATCCATACAGAGACTTACTTTAAATCGGTAGATACTAACAACTTTTTGAAATACAGTAGCAGCCATCTTAAAGCCTGGCGAGATAACATCCCAAAGAGTCAATTTCTAAGAGTGAAGAGAAATTGCTCAAGGGATTACAGATATCAAGAACAGGTAATGAAAGTACATTCCTCCTTTGAACAACAGGGTTACCCAGATTATATCCTCCAGAAAGCACTTAAAGACGTAGAAAAACAAGATAGGAACAATCTCCTCACAAAAAAATCGCGCAAAAAACAACAACATCAAAATGTGTGTAAGGGGGATATTTATAAAGAAAAATGTACATTCGTAACACAATACAACACACATGCCACTAAGATTAAACAAATAATAAAGAAAAATACCCCACTTTTGTTGATAGATCCTCTGTTGGAACCTTTAATAGGTAAAAATATTAGAACAGTATATAAAAAATCAGAGACACTACAGATAAAATTAGCACCTAGCATGTTTAATCCTGATAAAAAGAAAAAGAAGAAAATAATCCATAGGAACAGCGAGGTATTGGGGACACTGAATATCAATTCTCTAGACGAATTATGTGAGAGACCCAGGGGATTCTTCAGGTGTGCCAGAACCAGGTGTCTTACTTGCTCGAATGTCAACTTGCGCAGTAAGACATTTGGATCAAGGGTAACAGGAGAATCCTTTGAGATAGAGGGTTTCCTAAACTGTGAATCTACCTATGTAGTCTATCTTATTGAGTGTGGCTGTGGATACCAATACGTAGGTCGTACCATTAGAAAATTAAAAACACGATTCCTTGAACACAGACGGAATATTATGAATAAAAGCAATACACATAGCGTATCTAGACATACGAATCATTGTCAGCAGGGAAATATCTCTAATATTCGTCTAAAAGCTCTTGAACAGGTTGGACAAACAGAAAGGGGAGGCGACAGATTCAATGCCCTATGTAGAAGAGAAGCATATTGGATCTTTCGCTTAAAGACTTTAGAACCACAGGGTCTAAATGAAAATATAGAACTTAATAACATGTAATATGAGGGGTTAATAAACAACCCCCCCCCCTCCCCCCTTTCTCTTTCTTTCCTCCCTCCCCCTAGTCACATCCCCCATGTGAGACATATCCCTTAGAACTCCGGGAATCTAGATATTAGGATAAATAATTCCATCAGTAAGAACTACCATCCGCAACATAGTCCTTATATTGTATACTTTAGATATTGATGTTTTAAGATTGATTCTATATGTAGAATAATATAATAAAGTCATTAGATATGGCAAAACATCTCTGGATACAATATATACTCGTAGCATAATATCATTAAGTCAGCATAAAATTCTTGCCCAGAGCGAGATAAAGAGATCTCTGTATATTTCTCCTCTACAGGTTTATATCTGTGAAAATAATATATCTCTCCCCCTCTCTTCTTCTCCCCTTCTCTCTCTTTTTATGTTTTCATATTTATATGCATATTGCTTTCTATAGAAGAATTATATCAGAAAAATCTGTATTTTTTTTTCATTATGTAGTTTTAGCTCTCTGAGTATTTTTGTGTGTTTGTTTATATTAACATTATGTGTTTACTTCTCCCTATATATGGGCCTATATCTCAGATACTAAACTAGCAAAAAAGAATTATTTATCTCATTAACCAACTGGGTTTAAATATTATATATATCTCTCTCTAATTAGTGTTCCATATATACACACAATGAAACAAAAAAGATAATAAATAAATATAAAAAAATATATCTACTCTCTATTTTGAATTTTAATTAAGTATATATATATATATACATAATTTAATGCTATTTGCACATTAGTACACCTCATTGTGGTCATGAGGGATAATAATAATATATTTATGTTTATTTTTATACTAATTCTGTCTTTTTAAAAGAGGAAATATATTTGTACTCTATGTATACATAATAGTGGTATAGCTAATTGGATATGGCTGGTAAAATCAGGGTATCCCTGAGAAGGACGATACAGATGCCATTAATAACGATCTTAATTTTGTAACCAATGAGGAACATCCCTGAGGGGGATAAATAGTGACCGCACATTAAGTCCTCTAAACCTCTGAAGAAACCGCCACCCACAAAAGGCGGAGAAACGCGTCAGGTGACCTTAACGACGTCAAGTGGAACGCAGCTGGAGCGCATCGCAAACCGGAAGCTCTATACAACCCGGAAGCCGCGGCGCGCGGCCAAGCGCTCCCAGCTACACGCGTGCAGCGTGTCACCGCCTCAGCCAGATAGGAAACTTTCCAGCCTCAGAGTGCCTTAGCCCAGCCGTGGACACCAATACCGCCGCAGAGTGGAGGGTAAGCAGTGCCCCTATGAGTGCCACGACGGGTTACCAAGTGGTTATGTAACCTCCCAATATTACATTAAATGGAATAAATTGGCACAGAAATATCACCAGAGGAAAGTTTCATTATCCTAAAAGGACTGTGTTGTCATATACACCCAGGGACAATTTCTATTCTGTCTATTTAACCAACTAATTACTAACATCAATAAAATCCCTGGAGGGATTAACAGTTACTAACAACCAGGACTGTATTCTGGGACTGACTACTGGTCCAATTAACTAACCAGTTAATCAATTAAGCATGCATGCTTTAAATTAATTATATAAGTCCAATTGGCTAGTGCGGGGGTATCTATTGAATTTCATGCAGTGATTATAAGTATGATACAAATTATTCTGCGATTTCCAGCATGATGTTTTTTAATTTATGAATGTTTATTTAGTCTGTTGTTCTTTTAATAAAAATATATTTTATTTACCAAACCAGCAGCCTAATTAACCACTTCTGAATACATGTGCGCTCATACGTTTTAAATTTGTGTACAGGGACAGGTCCCTTTGTTCAGGAGGACTTCCAGATCCTCCTTGTGTGAGCTGCAATTACGTATCCAAATTGACAGTACAAACTTAGCGCCCAGTATATATTATTTATTACATTACAGGTTGAGTATCCCATATCCAAATATTCCGAAATACGGACTTTTTTGAGTGAGACTGAGATAGTGAAACCTTTGTATTTTGATGGCTCAATGTACACAAACTTTGTTTAATACACAAAGTTATTAAAAATATTGTATTAAATGTCCTTCAGGCTGTGTGTATAAGGTGTATATGAAACATAAATGAATTGTGTGAATGTAGACACTTTGTTTAATGCACAAAGTTATAAAAAATATTGGCTAAAATTACCTTCAGGCTGTGTGTATAAGGTGTATATGTAACATAAATGCATTCTGTGCTTAGATTTAGGTCCCATCACCATGATATCTCATTATGGTATGCAATTATTTCAAAATACGGAAAAATCCCACATCCAAAATACCTCTGGTCCCAAGCATTTTGGATAAGGGAGACTCAACCTGTGCTTGAATTACAACAATAAAATGACATTTAACAGTATATGCAACAGTGAATGTGACAGAGATGCAGAACATGGGTCTTATTAAAAGTACAATAGCAAGGCTGCCAACTATGAGCTGACATCCCAATGTACTTAATTTGGAAAATAAGACTTGTATAAATCCACTGACAAAGCCTGTGTCTTGTAATATAGATACTATTATATCTAATTCCTACCCTCTGTGCTACATCCTGAACGCCGGGATGCTGACCATATCATATTGGATATGGTTAACTCCTCTGCGATCAGGATGTCGGCAGTCAGGTGACTGTCTCCGGAACCCTGACACTACCCGAAGTCCTGGAACTGGAACACTGACCCCTGACATCCCAAAGGTAAGTATCGAGTGAATGGTTAGGGTTAGGGCCCGGAGGGGGGGTTAGACACTAGAGGGGGGTGGGAAGCCATAGCCACCACCCCCTGCGACGTAGCCCTAGCCATCACCCCCTCTATCTTAGTCCTAGCAGCCACCCCAGGTAAAATAATTACCCCATCCCTGTCGGCATTTTAATTGTCAGGATGCTGATGTCGGTCATCCTGACTACTGGGATCTTCTATTACACCCTCTGTAATTACTGCAAAGAAGTTTAGTGTAGACATATTGAAATTAAATATTAGACGAAGCAGCCATAACAGTTAATCATGAATGTAACAAAGTACAAGCCAGAATTGCCACATCTTGACACACATACTTTTATAAGAAAACCATTTAAAATAAACACAATAATCTTTTAATGTTTTTATCTTTCCTTAAATGCATTTGCAAGTTTTTTGTTTTATTTTGAAGAGCAGATTAGGCCCTAACATGCAAAAATTTAAAGATTAGTAACTCCACAACACGGCCATTCCTCGCTTGCATCTGTAATTCACATTATATATTAAATTTGTATGTAAAATTCAAACTGTTTTGCATTAACATTAATCCAAATTAATCCAGCTACAATTTCCAACTTGATGTGCACACAGGTGATTATATTCAACTGATAATGTCAAATAATGAGAACACTTCATGAACATTGGAATGGCAATGAGTGGCCAGAATCTGTGCTGCTAATATTCAGTGCATAGCATCTCAGAAAGTAGAAAAACCGCTATTTCAATAAACTAGTAGCCACTTTGTTTTGATCAACAGTGTCAGAGCTTATTTCAGAAAGTAATACTGATCCAGTTTTAAAACCAAGTCCCAACAAAGTCAACTGGTCTGATTTCAAGGTGAATGTATTCATTCTTCCTAAGATTTTCTGTCTGAATACATTGAGACAGTTGAATAAATTGAAATAAATAGACTTGGAGTTACATATTCTGTCAGTAATTGAAATAGCTTTCCCACCCCTATATAGTAATAATGCCACCTTCGTAAGTCTCTTTTTGAAGAGGAAAGCATGGAATTACCATTTTGATAACATATTTATAAAATAAAATTGACACTAATAAGTTGATAAGGGCAGCTGAAAGTTATAGTTGTGTTTAACTATAGGCTTCTCTAAATTCACACATACATTGTGGAGGTGAAAAAAATTATGCAAGGGAATAGCTGGAAATTAGAGTTATTTTGATTATAATATGCAGTCTATAAGAAGGTTATGATGGAATATATTCTTAGAAAATCAGACACTTTGTAAATTAAATAATAATAATAATAATAATAATAATAATTTTGCTAGCATTATAACTAGAGATGTGCGGTGGACACTTTTCGGGATTTGTGTTTTGGTTTTGGATCTGGATCCCCGCTTATGATTTGGATCTGGATTGGTTTTGCCAAAATCACACTTTCGGGTTTTGGTTTTGGATCTAGATGATTTTTGAAAAAACATAAAAATAGTTAAAATCACAGAATTTGGGGGTACTTTTCATACTATGTATTATTAACCTCAATAACATTCATTTCCACTCATTTTCAGTTTATTCTTAACACCTCACACCTCACAATATTGTATTTAGGCCAAAAGGTTGCACCGAGGTCGCTGGATGACTAAGCTAAGTGACACAAGTGGGCGGCACAAATACCCGGCCCATCTAGGAGTAGCAATGTAGTGGCAGACAGGATGGCAGTTTTAAAAATTAGGCCCCAAAGAGCACATAATGCAAAGAAAAAAGGAGGTGCACTGAGGTCGCTGGATGACTAAGCTAAGTGACACAAGTGGGCAGCTGTTAAGTTCGTTTAACTTACAAGGAAAGGTGGTGCCTTATTATACATATTAACAGCCGCTAAACACAAACAAATAACCTCTAAGATATGTATTTACGATGCGTATACATGCCGACACGCTGTGCGCATGATGCAGCAACACGTGTGGGTGAATGCACCTCTTACACTAAACAAGAATAGAATGCAACACCAGAAGTTAAGTGTAATCTTGTGGTCCAATGCATCAACAATATTTACTCAAAAGATACAATTAAAGAAGATACAACAAATATTACAGAGAAGAGCTACAACCAATAGTACATACGTTTGTTCGCGAGTGCTCCCGGATCCAGGACTCAGTCAGTCTTAGCAAGATGACCTTCAGAGAATAGACTGAGCCTGGCCAGGAGGACTCTCTTTCATACAATGGGTCCAAATTCAATACAATGGGAAATGTAAGCTCTTCTTCCATAGGTCAAGGGGCAGGTCATTTACAGTACATGAGGGGTCATAGTTTGGTTTGAATGAGTTTGCGATGCTTGGTCCAGGTGTGCTTGCAGAGGTCAGCCACTGGGTTCCTGCTGAATATCAAGAGTGCAGTATTTACAGTATTTGTGAATATTACAGTTCTGCGCATATCTATGTGCAGAAACATGCGATTAACTGCACATGACAACCGTAATGTAGATCTCAAAATACTGCACCTCTGGATACCAAACACTAAGTCCTAACCTTGCTCTGTCCCCTCACATCCTGTAAAGCTGAATCACTCTATTGTCCTACCCTTTGAGTAAATGTAATTTGCTGGCAATGTGTGTGGAGACTGTGTAAATTGTGCACTATATGAATTGAATATTGAATATGTCTTTGTATCTTTTTTGTACGAATGCGTATGCTACCATAAATACTCATACCAAACGCCAATATGCAAGGCTCGTGAACCGGTGTACGTAGCGTGCATGTATGCGTACCCACTACGATTACGTGCACGCACAGAGGCCACTCTGTGTGGTGTTTGCACATGGAGTGTGTGTGTAATATTTCCGACTTCGACATGGCATAAACTCCTGGCCTATCTAGGAGTGACACTGCAGTTGCAGACAGGATGGCAGTTTTAAAGACTAGGCCCCAATGCAAAGAAAAAAAAAGAGATACACCAAGGTCGCTGGATGACTAAGCCAAGCGACACAAGTGGGCGGCACAAATACCTAGCCTATCAAGGAGTGGCACTGCAGTGGCAGACAGGATGGCAGTTTTAAAAACTAGGTCCCAAAGAGCACATAATGCAAAGAAAAAAATAAGAGGTACAAGATGGAATTGTCCTTGGGCCCCTCCGGCCCGTCCTTGGGCCCACCCACCCACCCTTATGTTATATAAACAAGACATGCACACTTTAACAAACCAATCATTTCATCGACAGGGTCTGCCACACAACTGTGACTGAAATGACTGGTGTGTTTGGGCCCCCACCAAAAAAGAAGCAATAAATCCCCCAACCAAAAAAGTAGCAATTAATCTATCCTTGCACAAACTGGCTCTACAGAGGCAAGATGTTGTCCTCACCCTTATCCTCCAATTCCTCACCCCTTTCAGTATGTACATTCTACTCCTCATAGAGTATTAATTTGTCCCCACTGGAATCTACCATAACAGGTCCCTGTGTACTTTCTGGAGGCAATTGCTGGAAAAAGGTCTTCCCGGAGGAATTTATAATTCATTTTGATGAACATCATATTCTCCATATTTTGTGGAAGAAACCTCCTAAACCGATTGCTAACAAGGTTACCGGCTGCACTAAACACTCTTTCGGAGTACACACTGGAGGGGGGGGGGCAACTTAGGTAAAATAAGCCAGTTTGTGCAAGGGCCTCCAAATTTCCTCTATTTCCTGCCAGTATACATACAGATAGTCTGACATGCCTACTTGGATGCTGTCACCCATATAATCCTCCACCATTCTTTCAATGGTGACTACATCAAATGCAGTGACAGTAGACATGTCAGTAATCGTTGGCAGCTCCTTCAGTCTGGACCAGATGTCAGCACTTGCTCCTGACTGCCCTGCATCACTGCCAGTGGGTGGGCTCGGAAATGTTATCCTTTTCCTCACAGCCCCAGTTGCGGGAGAAAATGAAGGAGGAACTGTTCATGGGTCACAATCCGCTTGAGTTGATATTTTTCTCACCAGCAGATCTTTGAACCTCTGCAGACTTGTGTCTGCTGGAAAGAGAGATACAACATAGGCTTCAAACCTAGGATCGAGCACGGTGGCCAAAATGAATCCTGGCAAGCGAACGAAGGGCTCCATCCACATCCACAAGTCCCACATACTTTGCGGAATTGCTCCATCTTGCCTCCTCCTTCAATTTTTTCAGCTGCTTCTGCAAAAGCCTGATGAGGGGAATGACCTGACTCAAGCTGGCAGTGTCGGAAATGACTTCACGTGTGGCAAGTTCAAAGTATTGGAGAACCTTGCACAACACAGAAATCATTCTCCTTTGCACTTGAGTCAGGTGCATTCCCCCTCCTTTGCCTATATTGTAGGTGGATGTATAGGCTTGAATGGCCTTTTGCTGCTCCTCCATCCTCTGAAGCATGTAGAGGGTTGAATTCCACCTCATTACCACCTCTTGCTTCAAGTGATGGCAGGGTAGGTTCAGGTGTGTTTGTGGGCGCTCAAGTCTTCGTCACGCAGTGGCTGAATGTTGAAAATGGCCCGCAATTTTTAGGGCCGTCAACAGCATCTCCTGCACGCCCCTGTCATTTAAAAAAAAATTCTGCACTAATAAATTAATTGTGTGTGCAAAACATGGGACGTGCTGGAATTTGCCCAGATGTAATGCATGCATAATATTGGTGGCGCTGTCTGATATAACAAATCCCCAGGAAAGTCTAAGTGGTTAAGCCATTGTGCGATGATGTCCCTCAGTTTCCGTAAGAGGTTGTCAGCAGTGTGCCTCTTACGGAAATCGGTGATACACCTCGTAGCCTGCCTAGGAACGAGTTGGCATTTGTGAGATGCTGCTACTAGTGCCACTGCTGTTGTTGCTGCTGGAGGCAATACATCTACCCAGTGGGATGTCACAGCCATGTAATCCTTACTTTGCCGTGCCCAATTCATCCACATGTCCGTGGTTAAGTGAACACTGGGTACAACTGCATTTTTGGGGACACTGAGGACACTTTTCTTAATGTCCCTGTACAGTCTGGGAATCGCCTTCCTAGTGAAGTGGAATCTAGATGGGATGTGGTACCTGGGACACAATACGTCCATCAACTGTCCAAATTCCACTGAACTTATGGTGGATACCGGATGCACTTCTAATACTAGCATTGTTGTTATCGCCTCAGTAATCCGCTTTGCAATAGGGTGACTGCTGTCATATTTCATCTTCCACGAAAAACACTGTTGGACAGTCAGTTGCTTAGCTGAAGTAGTACTAGTGGTCTAACAACCTTCTCTCTGGGATGACGATTGACTCCCAGCAGCAACAGCAGCAGTGGCAGCAGCATAAATAGGCGTACCACTCAAGGATCCTCTGTAGGAATCCCATTTAGGGGAGGACTCCACAGTCATGCCCGTGACATGGCCTGCAGGACTACTTACTTTCCTGACTGAGGAGGAAATTGATGTTGAAGGAGTTGGTGGTGTGGCTTGCAGGAGCTTTGGTACAAAAGGAAGAAGGGATTTAGGTGTCAGTGGACTGCTTACGCTCTTACCCAAAGATTCTAAACTTGACAATGACTTCAGATGAAGGCGCTGCAGGTGACGTATAAGGGAGGATGTTACTAGGTGGTTAATATCCTTACCCCTACTTATTTCGGATTGACAAAGGCAACACACGGCTTGAAACCTGTTGTCCGGATTTGTGGAGAAATAATTCCACACCGAAGAGGTGGCTTTTTTGATATTTTGCCCAGGCATGACAATGGGCTTTCTCATCCCACAGACAACTGTCTCCACTGGTTCCTTATTCAAACAAACCACATCACCATCAGAATCCTCATCATCAACTTCCTCCTCAGCGCCAGCAACACCTAAATCCTCCTCATCCTGGTGTACGTCTACAGTGACATCCTCAATCTCAATATCAGCAACTGGACTGGCGGTGCTCTTCCCTGCACTTGCAGGGGGCATGCAAATGGTGGTAAGAGCCTCCCCTTCCATACAGTCTTGGAAAGGTCATGCCTAGACATCGCAACCGCGGACACACTTGGTCTCTCCTTGGGGGTTTTTGATATCTCTGAACGCACAGTGTTTATTCCTGTGCTTTAACAAGCTTAATTTTTTTAATATTTTGAGAGGGAGGAGGGCTTCCATCCTCATGAGAAGCTGAGCCACCAGTCATGAACATAGGCCAAGGCCTTAGCCTTTCCTAGTCTCTTCGTGTTGTGAATGGCATATTGCAAATTTTACGTTTCTCGTGAGATAATTTCTTTTTTTTATGACTATTAATTTTTGCTTCTTGGATTTTACATGCCCTCTATGACAATGGGCATCAGCCTTAGCAGATGATGCTGATGGAATTATGGAATTACATTGTCAATGTCATGACTGGTGGCAGCAGCAGCTTCAGCACTAGTACTAGGAACTGGAAGTGGTTCCTGATCTTCCACTATTTTTTCCTCCATATTGGTGTTCTCATTTTCACAGGACAGCACTCCTTTATTATTACAGCACACAGAACAGTGTCCCTTCATTTTCACAATGCTCCTGAATTTTTACAGCATACAGGACCAGTGTAATGTTATTTTAAACAGCAGCACAACATACAGGGCCAGTGTAATGTTATTTGAACAGCAGCATCCCTATATTTTACAGCATACAGGAGCAGTGTGTTTTAAATTTTTAACAACTGCACCCCTGAATTTTTACAACATACATGGCCAGTGTAACATTATTTGAACAGCAACAACCCTATATTTTACAGCATAAAGGAGCAGTGTGCCTTTAATTTTTAACAACCGCACCCCTGAATTTTAATAGCATACAGGGCCAGTGTAATATTATTTGAAATGAAGCACAACATACAGGGCCAGTGTAATATTATTTGAACAGCAGCACCCCTATATTTTACAGCACATAGGAGCAGTGTGCTTTTAATTTTTATCATCTGCTCCCCTGAATTTTTATAGCATACAGGACCAGTGTAATGTTTTTTGAACAGCAGCACAACATACAGGGCCAGTGTAATGTTATTTGAACAGCAGCACAACATACAGGGCCAGTGTAGTGTTATTTGAACAGCAGCATCCCTATTTTTTACAGCATACAGGAGCAGTGTGTTTTAAATTTTTAACAACTGCACTCCTGAATTTTTACAACATACATGGCTAGTGTAAGATTATTTGAACAGCAGCAACCCTATATTTTACAGCATAAAGGAGCAGTGTGCCTTTAATTTTTAACAACCGCACCCCTGAATTTTAATAGCATACAGGGCCAGTGTAATATTATTTGAAATGAAGCACAACATACAGGGCCAGTGTAATATTATTTGAACAGCAGCACCCCTATATTTTACAGCACATAGGAGCAGTGTGCTTTTAATTTTTATCAACTGCTCCCCTGAATTTTTATAGCATACAGGACCAGTGTAATGTTATTTGAACAGCAGCACAACATACAGGGCCAGTGTAATATTATTTGAAAAGCAGCGCAACATACAGAGCCAGTATAATGTTATTTGAACAGCAGCATCCCTATATTTTACAGCATACAGGAGCAGTGTGCTTTTAAATTTTAACAACTGCACCCCTGAATTCTTACAACATACAGGGCCAGCAGCACATCTTTATTTTACAGCATACTAGAGCAGAGTGCTTTTAATTTTTGACACCTGCACCCCTGAATTTTTATAGCATACAGGGCCAGCAGCACCCCTACATTTTACAGCATACAGGGGGACAGTGCCCCTGAACCCTGTACAACACAGTGACAGCCAGGACAGCAACACCCACGTACAGATTCATCACCCGTAACAGCACATGAAACACCAGTGACAGCCAGTACAGCCAAGAGAGACAGGACAGCACCCCTAACACAGCACAGGTACACCACAGTGACTGCAGCAGCACCACTAGAGAGCACACACTAACCCCAACCAACACCACCACCCACTGAGAGAGACAGAGGTCTGTCTCCCTCACTCTCCAAGTCCGGAGTGAGAATGGCAGCAACACACAGCTGTTTAGATGGGATCCAAAACCCGCGAGAATCCGACAGTGGGATAATGGAGTTTTGTCTCATTTTTGTTTCCCAAGTCTGGCGGGAAGTCCCGAGCCGGATTAGGATCCGAGTTTGGAATGGGATGTTCGGTGGGGTTTGGTTCTCGGGGAACCGAACCCGCTCATCTCTAATTATTACATTTATTTTTAGCATCATTTATTTTGATGCAACTATTGTTTGAGTATCTACAGTAAGGTAGTTTAATGCAATAAATGTTTATAAACATTTCAGAAACTTAGCCTTTTTATGTTATACTTTATCTTGGTAGGTCAATAGATTTTACAGAAATATTACAATCCAACCATAAATAACCATGGAGTAGTGCTTTCAAAATAATTATCATTACAGGAAAATATTAAGTTTTACAACCAGGGTGTGATATGATACCCCTTTCACATCGCAAAAATAACCTGGTATCAACACGGCATATTGCCGGGTCGACACTGGTCAGTGCACGATATGAAAGGGGCCTTGGAGGATTCCCAGGTCACCTTATTCCCAGGTTAAATACCGGGTCAGTGGCAGCGTAAATGGATTCCCAAGTCGATGGGACCCGGGACCCGTTTACTACATAGCGAGAGGCGGCGCGGAAATGAGCTCATCCCCCAGTGCCGCCTCCACCCCCGGCCCCGTTGCCAACTCCACCCTCCATGACTATGGCAACTGACACGGCATATTGCCAGGTCTGGAAGCCAGGAGAGAGGCTCCAATGCCGTATCCCACCAGGGAAGGACCTGTTTCCAATTCCCGGGTGGGATCCGGCATTGGAGATGTGAAAGGGGTATGAGTGACTGGCATCCGATGGAAAGAATCCCGACAGGGGTTTGGTAAGTATACTTACCCTCCCCATCTATCCTCCTAACCATCACTTCCCACATCCTATCCCTAACTCTCCTATCCCCTACAGCCTAACCTTAACCCTTCCCAGTGGTGCCTAAAGCTAACACCCCTCCCTGCAGCTTATCCATAACCCTCCCTTCCTTGCAGCCTAACTCTAACCCTCCTGGGTGGTTCCTAAACCAAACCCCCCTCCTCACAGCCTAACCATAGCCCTCTCTCCCCAGCAGCCAAACCCTTGCGTCCCTTTGCATATTTTAGATCGGGATGCCAGCTGTCAGTTTTCCAGCATCTGCATTTTGTTATTCCAGCATTGATGTTCTGGCCATGTGTCGGTATTCCAACAGCAAGTTTCAACTGCTGGCATGCCAACCGCTAGCATCCTGGATGTATTCCTTACAACTGTATATAGCAGCACACAGGGGGCGTTTTAACAGAAGAGGGTGCCCCTGAGCAGAATACGGATGGGAGCCCTCCTCTTTATGGTGCAGTAGTCTCCGGCATCATGCCGGAGACCACTGCGCATGTACAGGTCTCTGGAAACATAGTGTTCACCATGTCCTGGAGACCAAAATCACTACTGCGTAAGTGCAGCGGCCATTTTGGCTGCAATGCTGGGCTCCAGAGAGGTAAGTATTAAAATATGGGTGTATTGTGTGCACCCATTGCACCCATTATAGAAACGCCAATAGCAGCACAGTGCTGAGAGTGAATACTTTAGAAAGGTAATTTGTGGGTTTTAGAGAAGCAGGTGCGACAATGATGAGAGCAGATCTTTTGCTGATCACCTGTTAACCACTTGGCAAACAATTTTATAAAAAACCCTCAAAAAATTGTTGGGTGTTGGTATGATTGAATTAGGTCAAGAATATATATTAAATACTTATCCAAAATGATATTATTTAAAAATATATTTTTTTTAACATTTGTAAAATATAATTTTTTCAAACATCTTGAACATCACAAATGGGCCATTGGAACATTGGAGCCATCATGACAGGGTACACACAGGGGTTTAGGGGGGGTCATTTACATTTCCCAGACTGCTGCTCCTCTGTGATGGCTGATCAGCAGTGATCGGCAGCATTGCAGACACTGAGGGAGAGTGTAGGGATGCCGAGGGCCTGAGTGATCCCACTGTGGTTGGCTGCTGCTAAACGAATATCCTCCAGCAACTGCCCACTCTGCATTTATGACTGGTCACATTGTTTGCAACCAGGTCAGATAACGCAAAGCCTCATGTGGTCACAAACAATTTGACCATGCCAGGAAAATGGAAAATCCACTCTACTGAATTTGAATTTGCTGACATCTATGAAGCTCACTGCCCCGAGTAACTTTACTTCCCCTTGTGGATGGAAAATAGATAACAACCTGTTCACTTCAATTCCTCAATTTGTTCTGCATGGTTACGTGCACCTGGTAAAGTGTTGAACCATTGCCTGGGATGTGTCTACTCAAACTCATGGACTGAGAGAGCAGATTTAGATTTATTCATTTTGAAGCTGTTGAATGAATTCCTACTACTTGCCTGTTATACTAACAGACACTTTTGCTTGCTCATGCTTTTTAGCCTGTCATTAACCTTATGTGGGACTCTCTACTGCAATATTGAGGCAGGTTGGGGGGGGGTTTAAATTGAAGTGGGAGCGAGAGGGAAGGTGCAGGGGGGGCGAGTGATGGGGCAGGGTCGCCAGCCCAGTGCTGATTCCTGGCTGCCGGAATCAGCATAAGCTATTTTATAGCTAACCCCGCCCCTGGCCAATAGGAGTACGGGGGCCGGCCAAACTCCATAGTAGAGTATGCTGACTCCCGGGCGCTGTGCATGCTGCACAGCTGTCCCTGGGGAATCCGTCAATAGTATGCTCGGAAATCTTCTGGGGTTGCCAGTGCTGATTTCCAGGCATACCACTGAAGGGGTTAAAAGGGGTAGTATTTATTCAAGTAAACTTTAAAATACATCTCTATCCAGAGCCGTAACTAGACTTTTTGGTGCCATGTGCCAGAAAGAGAATTATCCCCCCCCCCCCCACACACACACACACACACACACACACACACACTTTTTCCAATAGGGACACAAAGCACATGCCCTGGGGATGGGGCACACAAATCCTCTTTATACCACATTCATGCACTTAACTTGAGAGTTTGTTGTTATTCAGTTACAATACCCTTTATTAAATAACACATTTAAATATACTGCCATATCCAGGCTTCAAACCCATTACCTGTTGCATTCCAGTCAAACATCCTACTCATTGAACTAATTGCTCCTGCATAAAAAAAACTGTGAGAGTTCTAACTATACAAATATACTTGCACTTTGTGGAAAAAAAAATCAGCATTGCAATTGAGCAGCTCGATGTAGTGTGCAGCCACACATCCAATCATTTGCAGCCACACACTACATAGATCTGCTCAGCTGCAATTTTGATCATTTTTTCACAAAGTACAAGGTAAGTTTAAAATAGTTAGAATTCTCTAGCTTACAATTCTCTAGCTTTCTATGTAAGGGCAGATAGCTCATGAATAGAGTGTCTGACTGCAATGCCACTGTCAATGGGTTCAAATAGCGGGTATGTCAGCATCTTGAGGCACACTTGGGCCCACCTGCGTTTTTCCTGACACTCCCAGAAAATGGCCAGTTACCACCCCCAAATGCCGGCTTCCTGCCAATCAACACCAAGCATTCAAAAAAGTTGCTGGATTTTTTTGCAGTTTGGTCTCGTGCATGCGCACAACGATCTGTACGCATGCGAAGTCGATCAATAACTGCCCACCTTGTGAATTCGCACAGCCATCAGGTCTGAATTGAGCCCTAAGTTTGGCCCTGGCTTCTGCAATGCGAATTCTTCTAGTGCATGAAACAGCAGTGGCACTAGCAGGTCCACCTCTCGCAAAGAAAGGCTGTAGCCTGAGCCTTTCCTTGCCACTGTGTGTTGTGTTTGGCATGTTGGAAATGTTAGGGTACCAAGACTGCACATCTCTAAGTCCTCCTGAGAAGTCTGGATCCTGCAATATCAGCTAGCTGGGAGCAAGAATTTCACACATACACTACAATGATGGGTATCAAAACAGCTCTGGCTACATCGCTCATGCTCCTTTATTTACTGTATACAGAGAAGGCTGCAAAGCTTGTATGTACCTCTGTATGTCAATTTATAATAACAGCATTTCATTGGTCCAACATGTTGCTTTATTTCTTCCATCCTAATTAACAGGATGTTCTTTTTGTTCTTTGTTTCAAAATGTGTTATCAAGGCTGGGAGCTGAAGGTCACTTGAGTTCTGCATATCTGGTTAATGTCTCGGAACATTTAACATGTCAAAGAATTTGAGCTTTAATAACTAAATATGTTTTTTTTACACCCACAGTATGTTTTACCCCCACAGAAATGTTTATTGGCAGTAAACGTTGCCATTATTATTAGAGGTGATGTTTTCTTTAACATTGTGAAATATTTAGATTTCAGGTACCCTTTCTTAAACTTAAAAAGTGGCCTGTTTCTTATATAGTGCAGCACTTTACAACTGGAAACAACAGTGATAAGACAAACTGGGCAATTACAGACAGATATAGAGGTAGGAAGGCCCTGCTCGCAAACTTACAATCTATAGGGAAATAGAAAGGATACACAATGATAGGCGCTATCTATAACATAGCAGTCCTACCAGATTCTAAAGACAGTCCCGTTGGGATGTAATTAGATATAAATGCTTCTGAAGGTTATGTTGGCGGTTCCAGAATTTGATTAGCTTTCCTGAAAAGGTGAGTTTTTGCAGGGAACACTTAAAAGTTTGAAGGTTCGAGGAGAGTATTATTGTGCATAGGATGGCATTCCATAGGGTGGGTACTGCCTGAAGAAAGTCCTGCATTTGTGAATGGGAGCAAGTGATCTGTGCAAATAAGAGGAACAGATCTTGAGGAGAGTTAAGGTCGATATTGCAGATATTTTGAGATAAGCAAAGAAATATATGTTGGTGTAGTTGCAATAATAGTTTCATACGTGAGTAGAAGTATTTTATATTGAATATGGTAGAATATGGGCAACCAATGAAGGGACTGACAGTGCAGATCAGCAGATGATGAACATCTTGCTAGGAAGATCAGCCTCGCAGCTGCATTCAATATGAATTGTAGTGGTGAGAGTATCTTCTTGGGAAGACCAGTAAGGAGACAATTGCAATAATCAATGCAGAAGATAATGAGTGCATGGATTAGAGTTTTTGCAGTGTCTTGTGTAAGATAATATATTTTTAACATATATTTTACACTTATAACACTGCTCAGCTAAACTTCAATTTCTAAGACTCTGACACTTTACTGCTGTCCTCTTTTTTTTCTTTTACATTCAGCAGCCTCTTTCATTTTCTTTACACTGATCATTCACTCCTATCCTTTTTCTGTGTGGTGCCCTGGGGTGGTGTGGCTGGGGTAGTCTGGGGGTGCTTTGCGCCCCAGAGGTGGACCCCTATAGTGTTAGGAACCTGTCCGATGAGGTCACCGTGAAGTAGGTGGGCAGGCTCATATACCTGCCAATATATGCCAAGAACCTCAAATATTATGGTTGTAATAATTCTAATGGTGTATGGTGCATCTGCACCCTTTGTTCCTATATTGTAGTATTGCAGTACTAAGTCCCAGCAAGGTAGCACATCCCATTATAAGAAGCTAAGGTGTGCAGTCCAGGCCCTGTCTCCATATAGTATATATTATGTGTGTGTATACACACCTGAGGGATTGTGACAGGCAGCTCTCATCTCTGGATTAGCACCCCACCCACGGCCTCTCAGGCTTTTAAACAGGGAACCAGCACATGCTGACTGCACAAGACATAGGTAAAATCCTTTCAATTATATACAAAGTCAGTTTGGGGGTGAGCGTTTGGGGCGTGGGGCTCCCTATATTGCTCTGGCTGGGCCACTGTGGGGCATCACCACCTTTCATTTACTTTTAACACTTGTATCACCTTGTGTTTGTTTTATAGTTATGTAGCATTTTTCACATATCTTTTACACTTGTAACACTGCTCAGCTAAATTTCACTTTCTAACACTCTGATACTTTACTGCTGTCCTCTTTTTTTCCTTTTACTTTCAGCAGCCTCTTCATTTGCTTTGCACTGATCATTCACTCCTATCCCTTTTCTGTGTGGTGTCCTGGGGTGGTGTGGCTGGGGTAGTCTGGGGGTGCTTTGTGCCCCAGAGGTGACCCCTATAGTTTTATGGACCTGTCCGATGAGGTCACCGTGAAGTACGTGGGCAGGCTCATATACTGGTCAATATATGCCAAGAACCTCGAATATTATGGTTGTAATAATTTTAATGTTGTATGGTGCACCTGCACCCTTTGTTCCTATATTGTTGTATTGCAGTACTAAGTCCCAGCAAGGTAACACATCCCATTATAAGAAGCTAGGGTGTGCAGTCCAGGCCCCGTCTGCATATTGTGTAAGATAAAGTCATATTTTGGATATGTTTTTTTAGATGCATTTGACATGATTAAAAGACAGAATGAATATGTCAAAAAAAGACAGTTCATTGTCAAGGATGAAACCTAGGCAGCGATCTTGTGGGGTAGGGTAGATTGTTGAGTTGTCAACAGTTAAGGAGATATGAAGTTGGTAACTACTCTTGGCTGGCTGGAATCTAATCAATTCTGTTTTGGAAATGTTAAGCTTGAGGTGGTGAGATGACATCCAAGATGAAATAGCAAAAAGGCATTCAGAGGGACGGCTCAAAACCTATGGTGACATCTCTGGGAGGATAGATAGATAGATAGATAGATAGATAGATAGATAGATAGATAGATAGATAGATAGATAGATTTGAGTATTATCAGCCTACAGATCTTACTGAAATCCAAAGGAGCTTATTCGTTTGCCAAGAGATGAGGTATAGATTTAGATAAGCAGAGGCCCTAAGACCTTGCAGTACTCCAACTGATAGAGGTAGTGAAGAAGAGGTGAAATTTGAGAATTGAACACTGAAAGGGTGATTAGATAGGTAATATGAGAACCAGGAAAGGGACTGTACTGTTTGTATGAGAAGAGAGTGGTCACCAGTGACAAAAAGCAGAGAGATCTAGAAGAACAAAAAGTGAGCCATGGCCTTTAGATATAGCACTACTTTAGTCAATGCTTTTGCTGAGCAGTGTTGGGAATGAAAGTCTGCCTGAAGTGGGTCCAATAAGTTGTGGCAGTTAAGAAAGTGTGTAAGGTGAGTGTAGGCAAGCCTCTCAAGTAGCTTGGAGAGGCATGGGAGCTGAGACATGGGATGGTAGTTAGATTGTGAGATTGCATGCAGTGAGCGATTATCTGCAAACTGTGCATGTGCTGCGAATGTATTGCGCATGCACAATGGGCCAAATGCGATCACCTTGTGTATGCAGCCTAATTGTAAAGAGAACACATTTTGATTGACAGGAAGTGACAATTGTGGATGGTAACATGGCATTTGTGGGGAGTGGTTGGGAAAACGCAGATGTGTCATGGCCATTTTCGGGGCATGTATCTGATGTCATCTGCGAATGCTGCATTCAAAAACATGGTGCCCATTGAGACTGTATTCTCATTGATTTGAGTCTGCTAGAGTCAGCCGCAAATGATGATGGTGTCCTTTTTATGCGTATACATTGCGAATCTGCTAATGCTTATGCAGATTTGGGAATGCATCGGTGGGCTTCTTTTACCATGCACATTTTAGCAATACAGGTTGAGTATCCCATATCCAAATATCCGAAATACGGAATATTCCGAAATACGGACTTTTTTGAGTGAGATAGTGAAACTTTTGTTTTTTGATGGCTCAATGCACACAAACTTTGTTTAATACACACAGTTATTAAAACTATTGTATTAAATGACCTTCAGGCTGTGTGTATAAGGTGTATATGGAACATAAATGAATTGTGTGAATGTAGATACACTTTGTTTAATGCACAACCTTATAAAAAATATTGGCTAAAATTACCTTCCGGCTGTGTGTATAAGGTGTATAATGTAACATAAATGCATTCTGTGCTTAGATTTAGGTCCCATCACCATGATATCTCATTATGGTATGCAATTATTCCAAAATACGGAAAAATCCGATATCCAAAATACCTCTGGTCCCAAGCATTTTGGATAAGGGATACTCAACCTGTATCATATTTGTGAATATCGCTATCTCAGCCTCAATAGCGATCCATAATGTATCAGGCCCTGAAAGTGCACTCCCATATGTGACTGAATGTTATTACAGTAATGGTATATGTATTTTCATTTATTTAATTTGTATGAACAGTAACAATTATAAATGCTATTATAATTTCTTCACTAATTCACTTTGGAAATATATATCTGATTAAAAGAACAGTTTATCATTCTTTATCATTTGAAAGCCACACAGCAGGTTGAGCTGCTTTAGTTTACTATAAATTTGCTTTCAGCGTAGGCATAGTTTAATGTACAATGTAGACTAGCTTAATATAAATACACAGACTGATTTTTTTGCAGGAATTTAATGGTTTGGTTTTATTTTGCCATCCCATTTGACAAATGTGATGCTATATAAAGAACACTATTTCTGGAGGTTGATGACACTTATTCTGACAACGTATTCCCAAAGCTATAGTCCGAAATTACATTATACATTATATTTGTATATCATTAAAAAATTTTTGTAAATGTCAAGTAGTGTACTAGTATTTAACATCTGGCGCGTTCTCCAGAAGCATTACATTTATATTAATGTCACTTGTTTTAAATGCAAATCTATTCAAACAATTGTCACACAGTCTTCGCTATGAAATAGTTTAAAGGAGAACTAGACACACACAAAAAGTACTTGCTTCAGTAATGTTAATGTAAAAAAGCAACATTAGCTATATATATATATATATATATATATATATATATATATATATATATATATATATAGTACTGTCCATACACTAAGGAACCCCACAGGAACCAAGCTCAGGATAGACCAGCACACTATTCAATCATATGAACATCTTTCTGTGTTTTAATAAAGTGCAAAAGTTCCAATGCAAACATGCAGCACAGGTAATTTAGCAGCAAAGTATCATATGCAGTGATATACTCAACATCCCAACAGCCATTTCGTATGCCTTCATCAGGGGAATAGTAAATTCAGCATATTTGCCAAAGCACTGCTCGTCCTGCAGTGCAACAGAATAAAGTGCCAAGTGCCCAAACGCTGCAATGCAAACGCAGCCTATTTAAACTAGTGATGAGCACCGGAAATTTTTCGGGTTTTGTGTTTTGGTTTTGGGTTCGGTTCCGCGGCCGTGTTTTGGGTTCGAACGCGTTTTGGCAAAACCTCACCAAATTTTTTTTGTCGGATTCGGGTGTGTTTTGGATTCGGGTGTTTTTTTCAAAAAACCCTAAAAAACAGCTTAAATCATAGAATTTGGGGGTCATTTTGATCCCAAAGTATTATTAACCTCAATAACCATAATTTCAACTCATTTTCAGTCTATTCTGAACACCTCACACCTCACAATATTATTTTGAGTCCTAAAATTTGCACCGAGGTCGCTGGATGACTAAGCTCAGCGATCCAAGTGGCCGACACAAACACCTGGCCCATCTAGGAGTGGCACTGCAATGTCACGCAGGATGGCCCTTCCAAAAAACACCCCCCAAACAGCACATGACGCAAAGAAAAAAAGAGGGGCAATGAGGTAGCTGTGTGACTAAGATAAGCGACCCAAGTGGCCGACACAAACACCTGGCCCATCTAGGAGTGGCACTGCAGTGTCACGCAGGATGGCCCTTCCAAAAACTACTCCCCAAACAGCACATGACGCAAAGAAAAATGAAAGAAAAAAGAGGTGCAAGATGGAATTGTCCTTGGGCCCTCCCACCCACCCTTATGTTGTATAAACAGGACATGCACACTTTAACCAACCCATCATTTCAGTGACAGGGTCTGCCACACGACTGTGACTGAAATGACGGGTTGGTTTGGACCCCCACCAAAAAAGAAGCAATTAATCTCTCCTTGCACAAACTGGCTCTACAGAGGCAAGATGTCCACCTCATCATCATCCTCCGATATATCACCGTGTACATCCCCCTCCTCACAGATTATCAATTCGTCCCCACTGGAATCCACCATCTCAGCTCCCTGTGTACTTTGTGGAGGCAATTGCTGCTGGTGAATGTCTCCACGGAGGAATTGATTATAATTCATTTTAATGAACATCATCTTCTCCACATTTTCTGGATGTAACCTCGTACGCCGATTGCTGACAAGGTGAGCGGCGGCACTAAACACTCTTTCGGAGTACACACTTGTGGGAGGGCAACTTAGGTAGAATAAAGCCAGTTTGTGCTAGAGATGAGCGGGTTCGGTTTCTTTGAATCCGAACCCGCACGAACTTCACTTTTTTTTTCACTGGTCCGAGCGACTCGGATCTTCCCGCCTTGCTCGGTTAACCCGAGCGCGCCCGAACGTCATCATGACGCTGTCGGATTCTCGCGAGACTCGGATTCTATATAAGGAGCCGCGCGTCGCCGCCATTTTCACACGTGCATTGAGATTGATAGGGAGAGGACGTGGCTGGCGTCCTCTCCATTAGAATAGATTAGAAGAGAGAGAGATTGTGCAGACAGAGTTTACCACAGTGACCAGTGCAGTTGTTGTTAAGTTAACTTTTATTTAATATATCCGTTCTCTGCTATATCCGTTCTCTGCCTGAAAAAAACGATACACAGCAGTCACACAGTGTGACTCAGTCTGTGTGCACTCAGCTCAGCCCAGTGTGCTGCACATCAATGTATAAAAGCTTATAATAATTGTGGGGGAGACTGGGGAGCACTGCAGGTTGTTATAGCAGGAGCCAGGAGTACATAATATTATATTAATTTAAAATTAAACAGTGCACACTTTTGCTGCAGGAGTGCCACTGCCAGTGTGACTAGTGGTGACCAGTGCCTGACCACCAGTATAGTAGTATATTGTTGTATACTATCTCTTTATCAACCAGTCTATATTAGCAGCAGACACAGTACAGTGCGGTAGTTCACGGCTGTGGCTACCTCTGTGTCGGCAGTCGGCACTCGGCAGGCAGTCCGTCCATCCATAATTGTATAATTATATACCACCTAACCGTGGTATTTTTTTTCCTTTCTTTATACCGTCGTCATAGTCATACTAGTTGTTACGAGTATACTACTATCTCTTTATCAACCAGTGTACAGTGCGGTAGTTCACGGCTGTGGCTACCTCTGTGTCGGCAGTCGGCAGGCAGTCCGTCCATCCATAATTGTATTATTATAATATATACCACCTAACCGTGGTTTTTTTTTCATTCTTTATACCGTCATAGTGTCATACTAGTTGTTACGAGTATACTACTATCTCTTTATCAACCAGTGTACAGTGCGGTAGTTCACGGCTGTGGCTACCTCTGTGTCGGCAGTCGGCAGGCAGTCCGTCCATCCATAATTGTATTATAATATATACCACCTAACCGTGTTTTTTTTTTCATTCTTTATACCGTCATAGTGTCATACTAGTTGTTACGAGTATACTACTATCTCTTTATCAACCAGTGTACAGTGCGGTAGTTCACGGCTGTGGCTACCTCTGTGTCGGCAGTCGGCAGGCAGTCCGTCCATCCATAATTGTATTATAATATATACCACCTAACCGTGGTTTTTTTTTCATTCTTTATACCGTCATAGTCAGTCATACTAGTTGTTACGAGTATACTACTATCTCTTTATCAACCAGTGTACAGTGCGGTAGTTCACGGCTGTGGCTACCTCTGTGTCGGCACTCGGCAGGCAGTCCGTCCATCCATAATTGTATTATAATATATACCACCTAACCGTGGTTTTTTTTTCATTCTTTATACCGTCATAGTGTCATACTAGTTGTTACGAGTATACTACTATCTCTTTATCAACCAGTGTACAGTGCGGGAGTTCACGGCTGTGGCTACCTCTGTGTCGGCAGTCGGCAGGCAGTCCGTCCATCCATAATTGTATTATAATATATACCACCTAACCGTGGTTTTTTTTTCATTCTTTATACCGTCATAGTGTCATACTAGTTGTTACGAGTATACTACTATCTCTTTATCAACCAGTGTACAGTGCGGTAGTGCACGGCTGTGGCTACCTCTGTGTCGGCAGTCGGCAGGCAGTCCGTCCATCCATAATTGTATTATAATATATACCACCTAACCGTGGTTTTTTTTTCATTCTTTATACCGTCATAGTCAGTCATACTAGTTGTTACGAGTATACTACTATCTCTTTATCAACCAGTGTACAGTGCGGTAGTTCACGGCTGTGGCTACCTCTGTGTCGGAACTCGGCAGGCAGTCCGTCCATCCATAATTGTATTACAATATATACCACCTAACCGTGGTTTTTTTTTCATTCTTTATACCGTCATAGTCAGTCATACTAGTTGTTACGAGTATACTGCTATCTCTTTATCAACCAGTGTACAGTGCGGTAGTTCACGGCTGTGGCTACCTCTGTGTCGGAACTCGGCAGGCAGTCCGTCCATCCATAATTGTATTATTATAATATATACCACCTAACCGTGGTTTTTTTTTCATTCTTTATACCGTCATAGTGTCATACTAGTTGTTACGAGTATACTACTATCTCTTTATCAACCAGTGTACAGTGCGGTAGTTCACGGCTGTGGCTACCTCTGTGTCGGCAGTCGGCAGGCAGTCCGTCCATCCATAATTGTATTATAATATATACCACCTAACCGTGGTTTTTTTTTCATTCTTTATACCGTCATAGTCAGTCATACTAGTTGTTACGAGTATACTACTATCTCTTTATCAACCAGTGTACAGTGCGGTAGTTCACGGCTGTGGCTACCTCTGTGTCGGCAGTCGGCAGGCAGTCCGTCCATCCATAATTGTATTACAATATATACCACCTAACCGTGTTTTTTTTTTCATTCTTTATACCGTCATAGTCAGTCATACTAGTTGTTACGAGTATACTACTATCTCTTTATCAACCAGTGTACAGTGCGGTAGTTCACGGCTGTGGCTACCTCTGTGTCGGAACTCGGCAGGCAGTCCGTCCATCCATAATTGTATTATTATAATATATACCACCTAACCGTGGTTTTTTTTTCATTCTTTATACCGTCATAGTGTCATACTAGTTGTTACGAGTATACTACTATCTCTTTATCAACCAGTGTACAGTGCGGTAGTTCACGGCTGTGGCTACCTCTGTGTCGGCAGTCGGCAGGCAGTCCGTCCATCCATAATTGTATTATAATATATACCACCTAACCGTGGTTTTTTTTTCATTCTTTATACCGTCATAGTCAGTCATACTAGTTGTTACGAGTATACTACTATCTCTTTATCAACCAGTGTACAGTGCGGTAGTTCACGGCTGTGGCTACCTCTGTGTCGGAACTCGGCAGGCAGTCCGTCCATCCATAATTGTATTACAATATATACCACCTAACCGTGGTTTTTTTTTTCATTCTTTATACCGTCATAGTCAGTCATACTAGTTGTTACGAGTATACTACTATCTCTTTATCAACCAGTGTACAGTGCGGTAGTTCACGGCTGTGGCTACCTCTGTGTCGGCACTCGGCAGGCAGTCCGTCCATCCATAATTGTATTACAATATATACCACCTAACCGTGGTTTTTTTATACCACCTAACCGTGGCAGTCCGTCCATAATTGTATACTAGTATACAATCCATCCATCTCCATTGTTTACCTGAGGTGCCTTTTAGTTCTGCCTATAAAATATGGAGAACAAAAAAGTTGAGGTTCCAAAATTAGGGAAAGATCAAGATCCACTTCCACCTCGTGCTGAAGCTGCTGCCACTAGTCATGGCCGAGACGATGAAATGCCAGCAACGTCGTCTGCCAAGGCCGATGCCCAATGTCATAGTACAGAGCATGTCAAATCCAAAACACCAAATATCAGAAAAAAAAGGACTCCAAAACCTAAAATAAAATTGTCGGAGGAGAAGCGTAAACTTGCCAATATGCCATTTACCACACGGAGTGGCAAGGAACGGCTGAGGCCCTGGCCTATGTTCATGGCTAGTGGTTCAGCTTCACATGAGGATGGAAGCACTCAGCCTCTCGCTAGAAAACTGAAAAGACTCAAGCTGGCAAAAGCACCGCAAAGAACTGTGCGTTCTTTGAAATCCCAAATCCACAAGGAGAGTCCAATTGTGTCGGTTGCGATGCCTGACCTTCCCAACACTGGACGTGAAGAGCATGCGCCTTCCACTATTTGCATGCCCCCTGCAAGTGCTGGAAGGAGCACCCGCAGTCCAGTTCCTGATAGTCAGATTGAAGATGTCAGTGTTGAAGTACACCAGGATGAGGAGGATATGGGTGTTGCTGGCGCTGGGGAGGAAATTGACCAGAAGGATTCTGATGGTGAGGTGGTTTGTTTAAGTCAGGCACCCGGGGAGACACCAGTTGTCCGTGGGAGGAATATGGCCGTTGACATGCCAGGTGAAAATACCAAAAAAATCAGCTCTTCGGTGTGGAGGTATTTCACCAGAAATGCGGACAACAGGTGTCAAGCCGTGTGTTCCCTTTGTCAAGCTGTAATAAGTAGGGGTAAGGACGTTAACCACCTCGGAACATCCTCCCTTATACGTCACCTGCAGCGCATTCATAATAAGTCAGTGACAAGTTCAAAAACTTTGGGTGACAGCGGAAGCAGTCCACTGACCAGTAAATCCCTTCCTCTTGTAACCAAGCTCACGCAAACCACCCCACCAACTCCCTCAGTGTCAATTTCCTCCTTCCCCAGGAATGCCAATAGTCCTGCAGGCCATGTCACTGGCAAGTCTGACGAGTCCTCTCCTGCCTGGGATTCCTCCGATGCATCCTTGCGTGTAACGCCTACTGCTGCTGGCGCTGCTGTTGTTGCCGCTGGGAGTCGATGGTCATCCCAGAGGGGAAGTCGTAAGCCCACTTGTACTACTTCCAGTAAGCAATTGACTGTTCAACAGTCCTTTGCGAGGAAGATGAAATATCACAGCAGTCATCCTACTGCAAAGCGGATAACTGAGTCCTTGACAACTATGTTGGTGTTAGACGTGCGTCCGGTATCCGCCGTTAGTTCACAGGGAACTAGACAATTTATTGAGGCAGTGTGCCCCCGTTACCAAATACCATCTAGGTTCCACTTCTCTAGGCAGGCGATACCGAGAATGTACACGGACGTCAGAAAAAGACTCACCAGTGTCCTAAAAAATGCAGTTGTACCCAATGTCCACTTAACCACGGACATGTGGACAAGTGGAGCAGGGCAGGGTCAGGACTATATGACTGTGACAGCCCACTGGGTAGATGTATGGACTCCCGCCGCAAGAACAGCAGCGGCGGCACCAGTAGCAGCATCTCGCAAACGCCAACTCTTTCCTAGGCAGGCTACGCTTTGTATCACCGCTTTCCAGAATACGCACACAGCTGAAAACCTCTTACGGCAACTGAGGAAGATCATCGCGGAATGGCTTACCCCAATTGGACTCTCCTGTGGATTTGTGGCATCGGACAACGCCAGCAATATTGTGTGTGCATTAAATATGGGCAAATTCCAGCACGTCCCATGTTTTGCACATACCTTGAATTTGGTGGTGCAGAATTTTTTAAAAAACGACAGGGGCGTGCAAGAGATGCTGTCGGTGGCCAGAAAAATTGCGGGACACTTTCGGCGTACAGGCACCACGTACAGAAGACTGGAGCACCACCAAAAACTACTGAACCTGCCCTGCCATCATCTGAAGCAAGAAGTGGTAACGAGGTGGAATTCAACCCTCTATATGCTTCAGAGGTTGGAGGAGCAGCAAAAGGCCATTCAAGCCTATACAATTGAGCACGATATAGGAGATGGAATGCACCTGTCTCAAGTGCAGTGGAGAATGATTTCAACGTTGTGCAAGGTTCTGATGCCCTTTGAACTTGCCACACGTGAAGTCAGTTCAGACACTGCCAGCCTGAGTCAGGTCATTCCCCTCATCAGGCTTTTGCAGAAGAAGCTGGAGGCATTGAAGAAGGAGCTAACACGGAGCGATTCCGCTAGGCATGTGGGACTTGTGGATGCAGCCCTTAATTCGCTTAACAAGGATTCACGGGTGGTCAATCTGTTGAAATCAGAGCACTACATTTTGGCCACCGTGCTCGATCCTAGATTTAAAGCCTACCTTGGATCTCTCTTTCCGGCAGACACAGGTCTGCTGGGGTTGAAAGACCTGCTGGTGACAAAATTGTCAAGTCAAGCGGAACGCGACCTGTCAACATCTCCTCCTTCACATTCTCCCGCAACTGGGGGTGCGAGGAAAAGGCTCAGAATTCCGAGCCCACCCGCTGGCGGTGATGCAGGGCAGTCTGGAGCGACTGCTGATGCTGACATCTGGTCCGGACTGAAGGACCTGACAACGATTACGGACATGTCGTCTACTGTCACTGCATATGATTCTCTCAACATTGATAGAATGGTGGAGGATTATATGAGTGACCGCATCCAAGTAGGCACGTCACACAGTCCGTACTTATACTGGCAGGAAAAAGAGGCAATTTGGAGGCCCTTGCACAAACTGGCTTTATTCTACCTAAGTTGCCCTCCCACAAGTGTGTACTCCGAAAGAGTGTTTAGTGCCGCCGCTCACCTTGTCAGCAATCGGCGTACGAGGTTACATCCAGAAAATGTGGAGAAGATGATGTTCATTAAAATGAATTATAATCAATTCCTCCGCGGAGACATTGACCAGCAGCAATTGCCTCCACAAAGTACACAGGGAGCTGAGATGGTGGATTCCAGTGGGGACGAATTGATAATCTGTGAGGAGGGGGATGTACACGGTGATATATCGGAGGGTGAAGATGAGGTGGACATCTTGCCTCTGTAGAGCCAGTTTGTGCAAGGAGAGATTAATTGCTTCTTTTTTGGGGGGGGTCCAAACCAACCCGTCATATCAGTCACAGTCGTGTGGCAGACCCTGTCACTGAAATGATGGGTTGGTTAAAGTGTGCATGTCCTGTTTTGTTTATACAACATAAGGGTGGGTGGGAGGGCCCAAGGATAATTCCATCTTGCACCTCTTTTTTCTTTTCTTTTTCTTTGCATCATGTGCTGATTGGGGAGGGTTTTTTGGAAGGGACATCCTGCGTGACACTGCAGTGCCACTCCTAGATGGGCCCGGTGTTTGTGTCGGCCACTAGGGTCGCTAATCTTACTCACACAGCTACCTCATTGCGCCTCTTTTTTTCTTTGCGTCATGTGCTGTTTGGGGAGGGTTTTTTGGAAGGGACATCCTGCGTGACACTGCAGTGCCACTCCTAGATGGGCCCGGTGTTTGTGTCGGCCACTAGGGTCGCTAATCTTACTCACACAGTCAGCTACCTCATTGCGCCTCTTTTTTTCTTTGCGTCATGTGCTGTTTGGGGAGGGTTTTTTGGAAGGGCCATCCTGCGTGACACTGCAGTGCCACTCCTAGATGGGCCCGGTGTTTGTGTCGGCCACTAGGGTCGCTAATCTTACTCACACAGTCAGCTACCTCATTGCGCCTCTTTTTTTCTTTGCGTCATGTGCTGTTTGGGGAGGGTTTTTTGGAAGGGCCATCCTGCGTGACACTGCAGTGCCACTCCTAGATGGGCCCGGTGTTTGTGTCGGCCACTAGGGTCGCTAATCTTACTCACACAGCTACCTCATTGCGCCTCTTTTTTTCTTTGCATCATGTGCTGTTTGGGGAGGGTTTTTTGGAAGGGACATCCTGCGTGACACTGCAGTGCCACTCCTAGATGGGCCCGGTGTTTGTGTCGGCCACTAGGGTCGCTTATCTTACTCACACAGCGACCTCGGGGCAAATTTTAGGACTAAAAATAATATTGTGAGGTGTGAGGTATTCAGAATAGACTGAAAATGAGTGTAAATTATGGTTTTTGAGGTTAATAATGCTTTGGGATCAAAATGACCCCCAAATTCTATGATTTAAGCTGTTTTTTAGTGTTTTTGGAAAAAAACACCCGAATCCAAAACACACCCGAATCCGACAAAAATAATTCGGTGAGGTTTTGCCAAAACGCGTTCGAACCCAAAACACGGCCGCGGAACCGAACCCAAAACCAAAACACAAAACCCGAAAAATTTCAGGCGCTCATCTCTAGTTTGTGCAAGGGCCTCCAAATTGCCTCTTTTTCCTGCCAGTATAAGTATGGACTGTCTGACGTGCCTACTTGGATGCGGTCACTCATATAATCCTCCACCATTCTTTCAATGGGGAGAGAATCATATGCAGTGACAGTAGACGACATGTCCGTAATCGTTGTCAGGTCCTTCAGTCCGGACCAGATGTCAGCATCAGCAGTCGCTCCAGACTGCCCTACATCACCGCCAGCGGGTGGGCTCGGAATTCTGAGCCTTTTCCTCGCACCCCCAGTTGCGGGAGAATGTGAAGGAGGAGATGTTGACAGGTCGCGTTCCGCTTGACATGACAATTTTCTCACCAGCAGTTCTTTGAACCCCAGCAGACTTGTGTCTGCCGGAAAGAGAGATCCAAGGTAGGTTTTAAATCTAGGATCGAGCACGGTGGACAAAATGTAGTGCTCTGATTTCAACAGATTGACCACCCGTGAATCCTTGTTAAGCGAATTAAGGGCTCCATCCACAAGTCCCACATGCCTAGCGGAATCGCTCTGTGTTAGCTCCTCCTTCAATGTCTCCAGCTTCTTCTGCAAAAGCCTGATGAGGGGAATGACCTGACTCAGGCTGGCAGTGTCTGAACTGACTTCACGTGTGGCAAGTTCAAAAGGTTGCAGAACCTTGCACAACGTTGAAATCATTCTCCACTGCGCTTGAGACAGGTGCATTCCACCTCCTATATCATGCTCAGTTGTATAGGCTTGAATGGCCTTTTGCTGCTCCTCCAACCTCTGAAGCATATAGAGGGTTGAATTCCACCTCGTTACCACTTCTTGCTTCAGATGATGGCAGGGCAGGTTCAGGCGTTTTTGGTGGTGCTCCAGTCTTCTATACGTGGTGCCTGTACGCCGAAAGTGTGCCGCAATTCTTCGGGCCACCGACAGCATCTCTTGCACGCCCCTCTCGTTTTTTAAATAATTCTGCACCACCAAATTCAAGGTATGTGCAAAACATGGGACGTGCTGGAATTTGCCCAGATTTAATGCACACACAATATTGCTGGCGTTGTCCGATGCCACAAATCCACAGGAGAGTCCAATTGGGGTAAGCCATTCTGCGATGATCTTCCTCAGTTGCCGTAAGAGGTTTTAAGCTGTGTGCGTATTCTGGAAAGCGGTGATACAAAGCGTAGCCTGCCTAGGAAAGAGTTGGCATTTGCGAGATGCTGCTACTGGTGCCGCCGCTGCTGTTCTTGCGGCGGTAGTCAATACATCTACCCAGTGGGCTGTCACAGTCATATAGTCCTGAGTCTGCCCTGCTCCACTTGTCCACATGTCCGTGGTTAAGTGGACATTGGGTACAACTGCATTTTTTAGGACACTGGTGAGTCTTTTTCTGAGGTCTGTGTACATTTTCGGTATCGTCTGCCTAGAGAAATGGAACCTAGATGGTATTTGGTAACGGGGACACAGTACCTCCAACAAGTCTCTAGTTGGCTCTGCAATAATGATGGATACCGGAACCACGTTTCTCACCGCCCAGGATGCCAAGGCCTCAGTTATCCGCTTTGCAGCAGGATGACTGCTGTGATATTTCATCTTCCTCGCAAAGGACTGTTGGACAGTCAATTGCTTGGTGGAAGTAGTAAAAGTGGTCTTACGACTTCCCCTCTGGGATGACGATCGACTCCCAGCAGCAACAACAGCAGCGCCAGCAGCAGTAGGCGTTACACGCAAGGATGCATCGGAGGAATCCCAGGCAGGAGAGGACTCGTCAGAATTGCCAGTGACATGGCCTGCAGGACTATTGGCATTCCTGGGGAAGGAGGAAATTGACACTGAGGGAGTTGGTGGGGTGGTTTGCGTGAGCTTGGTTACAAGAGGAAGGGATTTACTGGTCAGTGGACTGCTTCCGCTGTCGCCCAAAGTTTTTGAACTTGTCACTGACTTATGATGAATGCGCTGCAGGTGACGTATAAGGGAGGATGTTCCGAGGTGGTTAACGTCCTTACCCCTACTTATTACAGCTTAACAAAGGCAACACACGGCTTGACAAATGTTGACCGCATTTCTGTTGAAATACTTCCACAGTGAAGAGCTGATTTTTTTGGTATTTTCAGCAGGCATGTCAATGGCCATATTCCTCCCACGGACAACAGGTGTCTCCCCGGGTGCCTGACTTAAACAAACCACCTCACCATCAGAATCCTCCTGGTCAATTTCCTCCCCAGCGCCAGCAACACCCATATCCTCCTCATCCTGGTGTACTTCAACATTGACATCTTCAATCTGACTATCAGGAACTGGATTGCGGGTGCTCCTTCCAGCACTTGCAGGGGGCGTGCAAATGGTGGAAGGCGCATGCTCTTCACGTCCAGTGTTGGGAAGGTCAGGCATCGCAACCGACACAATTGGACTCTCCTTGAGGATTTGTGATTTCGAAGAACGCACAGTTCTTTGCTGTGCTTTTGCCAGCTTAAGTCTTTTCATTTTTCTAGCGAGAGGCTGAGTGCTTCCATCCTCATGTGAAGCTGAACCACTAGCCATGAACATAGGCCAGGGCCTCAGCCGTTCCTTGCCACTCCATGTGGTAAATGGCATATTGGCAAGTTTACGCTTCTCCTCCGACGATTTTATTTTAGATTTTTGAGTCCTTTTTTTACTGATATTTGGTGTTTTGGATTTTACATGCTCTGTACTATGACATTGGGCATCGGCCTTGGCAGACGACGTTGATGGCATTTCATCGTCTCGGCCATGACTAGTGGCAGCAGCTTCAGCACGAGGTGGAAGTGGATCTTGATCTTTCCCTATTTTTGGAACCTCAACATTTTTGTTCTCCATATTTTAATAGGCACAACTAAAAGGCACCTCAGGTAAACAATGGAGATGGATGGATACTAGTATACTTATGGATGACGAGCGACTGCCGACACAGAGGTAGCTACAGCCGTGGACTACCGTACTGCGTCTGCTAGTATAGACTGGATGATAATGATATAAAAAATATATATATATATCACTACTGCAGGACAGGTATATATTATATAATGACGGACCTGCTGGACACTGTCAGCACTGCAGACTCCTAAACTACTAGTATGAAGAAGATAGAAATATAATGAATGACGGACCTGCTGGACACTGTCAGCAGAATGCGTTTATTGAATAAATAAAAAAAAAACACCACACGAGTGTTTAACTTTTTCAGGCAGACAATATACTGGTGGTCACTGCTGGTCAGTCACACTGGCACTCTGGCAGCAAAAGTGTGCACTGTTAAATATGTACTCCTGCTATAACTGCTCCCCAGTCTCCCCCACAATTAAGCTGTGTGAGCAGTGAGCACTACTCAGCACAGTC
This sequence comes from Pseudophryne corroboree, assembly GCF_028390025.1. NCBI lineage: Eukaryota > Metazoa > Chordata > Amphibia > Anura > Myobatrachidae > Pseudophryne > Pseudophryne corroboree. The sequence continues at coordinate 651,767,917 of NC_086449.1, forward strand.
AGATATACATAGATGATATTATCATGCAGCACACTGAGGCTGAGCACAGATATGGTATGTGACTGTGTATCGTTTTTTTTCAGGCAGAGAACGGATTATATTAAATAATAAATAAAACTGGTGGTCACTAGTATAACTATCAGCAAAACTCTGCACTCTCTGAGTACTCCTAATGCTTCAGTAAATCAAGTGTCTCACTCTCTATCTAAACGGAGAGGACGCCAGCCACGTCCTCTCCCTATCAATCTCAATGCACGTGTGAAAATGGCGGTGACGCGCGGCTCCTTATATAGAATCCGAGTCTCGCGATAGAATACGATCCTCGCGAGAATCCGACAGCGGGATGATGACGTTCGGGCGCGCTCGGGTTAGCCGAGCAAGGCGGGAAGATCCGAGTCTGCCTCGGACCCGTGTAAAAAGCGTGAAGTTCGGGGGGGTTCGGTTTCCGAGAAACCGAACCCGCTCATCACTAATTTAAACCCGGTGTATAATTACCTGATGATCATCTGTTGCCGCCGGCCACACGTGAGGAACAGTCCGACGTCACCCGGAAGCGTCGCAATGAGCCGCGCTCCGGTCACGACGTCAGAGGACTGGCGTGCCCACACCTCCCTGCACACAAGATGCCGGGCCGCGTCACACCACCACTCCCCCCGGAAAGACTAAGCCCACCAGGTCCTTCCCTGGATGAAACCGTCCCATCAGCGCGTCAAATGACACATGAGAGGCGATGCCAATACCAAGACAGGCTAGTTGTCACTGACCACCCTTGACAAGAAGCCCGTCACACTGTGGCCGGACGGAACAATGATGCACAGGCACAGCAAATATACATCTAATCAATAAAACAAAAAATACATATAAATCAACTACAGCATCCCAATCAGTGACTTCTATGCCCAAATGAGGGTACATACATAATCAATTAACCCTAGATCGTGCCCATATTAGGGCCAAATATAAATTCAAATTAGCGCCCCCAATTACTGTCAGTTCACTGAGTGGGATGTGTAACAGAACATATATAAAAAATTAATAACCAAAACAATTTTTTAATTGATTCCCTATCAGATGATGGATCCAGACGCAATCCAGAAGTCTAGGCCCACGTGTACCCAATCCAGACCCAAAAAAAATTCCTTTAAAAAAAAAAAAAAGGAAAAACATAATAAAAATTATTTACAAGAATGGGGTAAAAGAGAAATCTTCATTGAGTCCTGTTGGAGTCAACGTTCCAAGTCGACGAATCCACCGACACTCCTGTTGTAATAACAGTTTATGCCTGTTTCCACCTAATTTAAGTGGTGGCACATGATCAATGGGCATGAACAGTAGATCTTTGATGTTGTGTCCACACAAGACGAAGTGCTTGGCAACCGGTGGTGTAGTGCCATCCATTTTCATGAATGCTCTTTTAATGGACGAACGATGTAAAGCAATACGTTCTTTCAGCATTCTCATCGTCTTGCCTACATACAGCTTGTTGCAAGGGCAAACAATCATATAAGTGACATATCGTGTTTCACATGTCACGCGATGACGTAAATGATATGTTTTGCCATTGGTAGTAGGATGAGAAAAGCTGCTCCCTGTGCGCATATGTTTGCAATTGACACACGACCCACATTTAAATGCTCCTTTTTTAAGCTGTAACCACACTTTTCTTTCTTGGGCTATAGGCACAATATCAGAATAAGTTATCTCATCTTTTAGATTGGAGCTCCATTTGTAAAAGAACAAGGGCAGATTTTCACAATGTTTCCCCATGATCGGGTCGTACTGGAAGATGTGCCAATACTTCAAGATCGCTTGTCTCATGACATTAGAAGACACAGAGTAGGTGCTAGAAAAAATCATTCGTCCTAGTTCGTCAGGACGTATTCTGGGCTCCATTAACTGTTTACGATCAAGTTTCAAACATCTGGAAAGCATATGGGCACGATCTAGGGTTAATTGATTATGTATGTACCCTCATTTGGGCATAGAAGTCACTGATTGGGATGCTGTAGTTGATGTATATGTATTTTTTGTTTTATTGATTAGATGTGTATTTGCTGTGCCTGTGCATCATTGTTCCGTCCGGCCACAGTGTGACGGGCTTCTTGTCACGGGTGGTCCGTGACAACTAGCCTGTCTTGGTATTGGCATCGCCTCTCGTGTGTCATTTGACGCGCTGATGGGACGGTTTCATCCAGGGAAGGACCTGGTGGGCTTAGTCTTTCCGGGGGGAGTGGTGGTGTGACGCGGCCCGGCATCTTGTGTGCAGGGAGTTGTGGGCACGCCAGTCCTCTGACATCGTGACCGGAGCGTGGCTCATTGCGGCGCTTCCGGGTGACGTCGGACTGTTCCTCACGTGTGGGCGGCGGCAACAGATGATCATCAGGTAATTATACACCGGGTTTAAATAGGCTGCGTTTGCATTGCAGCGTTTGGGCACTTGGCACTTTATTCTGTTGCACTGCAGGACGAGCAGTGCTTTGGCAAATATGCTGAACTTACTATTCCCCTGATGAAGGCATACGAAACGGCTGTTGGGATGTTGAGTATATCACTGCATATGATACTTTGCTGCTAAATTACCTGTGCTGCATGTTTGCATTGGAACTTTTGCACTTTATTAAAACACAGAAAGATGTTCATATGATTGAATAGTGTGCTGGTCTATCCTGAGCTTGGTTCCTGTGGGGTTCCTTAGTGTATGGACAGTACTGTGTTATTTATCTGACCTGGCACCTAGCAATTGACCTGGAAGTGTGCTGCGGCTCTATTTGTGGAAATTCATGTAGCCAAAGTAACGGACTGTTATTTTTTTGACTTGGAGCTGCACCACTAAGATTATTATTCATTATTTTTTCATCATTTTATGAGTCTCCTTTTGATTTTTTGTCTATTTTTTTTTTTTTTTTTTACTTATTTTTCTTGGTGTATTGTACTCTGTTTTGGTGATGGATCTAGACACAAATGATATTACGGGTACAAAACGTTTTCTAGATAAAGAGGTTTCCAAAATTTTATTTTCCTCCACTGACCAATTAGCCTTTGACATTGACACACCGACGGAAATAAATGCTGATTTGCTGCGACTGCGCAAAAGACTTGTTGAATTAGAACTACATGGTTTGACCATTTCACAATATCATAAAGAGAATTTAATCCCTTGTGGGTTCAGAATTAATAATCAACCCACGTTGGGATGCAGCAATAAAGATTTTTGCCGTCAGTGGTGTCAAATATTGAATCAATGTAGTTTTGACTTGATGGTATTAGTAGTCCAGCAGGTTAATTTGGATATTGAAACTGTGAAGAAAGAGATTTTATCTTGTGAATCAACAGGTTTGGACATTTTGAAGGCTGACGCTTCCTATGATTGGCTAATCAAATTGGATGAATCAGTTGCAGCTTTTAGAAATGATCTGTTGGCCTTCAAAAAGTCCAAATACAGGAAAGTAAAGGAGGACTATCGAGACCTTCGAGTGTATCCTTGGTTATTTACTCAATCTAATAGGTGGCCCTGGAGAACGGCCCAGGGTTTTCGTAAAAAATCTGAGGTTCTATTTACTGATATTGAGTCACATGCTTCTCAGAGTGACTCTGATCACTCAAGCAATCAGAGAGGTCCTTTTTTAGGGGAAAAGACCTTCACAAGGAGTAAAGCGAGAGGAAACAAAGACACAAGGGACCCTGTAGGAGAGGGGGGATCAGGCACAAAAGGTTCCGGAGGGAGAAATTACAAGGGGGGTCGGAAATTGCTGTTTTCAATTTATCTGATTATGTTCCTTCAGTGGTAGAAATGGCAGTACTTTCCAAGGGACTCACGTTTGTACAAACTCATAAACAGAGTATGTTTGATTGTGAAGTTGAACTATATAAGTTTTTTCGACAGCTTAAACTTAAAGATTTTTTTTCTAAAAAGAGTGAAGTGAGTCGATCAACTAATCCCTTTAAAGCTCCCAGCAAGTTTGACCCGCCTTTTTCTAATTCTGCTATTGAGGTTTTTATGCATTTGGTCAAAAATGATGTCCTACCTAGTGTTCAGAACACTAGCATCAAAAATTACAACATGACCAAAGCTGAGAGATCAGCCATTAAAACTCTACGGGATAACATTGATATCATCATACGCCTTGCCGACAAGGGCGAGGTGGTGGTGATATTAAACAGGATTGATTATGTAAATGAAATCAATAGACAATTAGCAGATGGCCAATGTTATAAACAACTTCGCTTTGACCCAACCGATAACTTCAAGCGGGAGGTTGACTCGATTATTGGATTGGGACTCTCCAATAATTGGATAGATGAACAGACAGCGGGCTTCCTTACACAGGAATTTCCTTGTATACCTTTGATTTATATTTTGCCTAAAGTTCACAAATGCATTCAGAAACCCCCAGGGAGACCTATTATCTCCTCGAGGGGATCCTTGTGTCAAACATTGTCACAGTTTGTAGACTTCCATTTGCAGCCTGTTGTACAATCCACGCCCTATTTTATTAGGGATACTACAGATTTTTTGAATAAGTTGAGTTCCATCGATCCACTGCCGGATGATTGCATTCTGGTGACCCTTGATGTCACCAGTCTGTACAGTAATATCAATCATGTTGAGGGCCTAGAGGCCACGAGAGATGCGGTTATTTCCAGTCCACAGTATGGGGGTCCACCGTGTGAATTTTTGATGTTGTTGTTGGATTTTATTTTACACAAAAATTATTTTTTGTTTGAAAACTCTTTTTACTTACAACTACAGGGGACAGCGATGGGGTCCAATGTGGCCCCATCGTATGCCGATTTATTTATGTTCCAGTATGAGAGAGCCCATATCATGGCAGATCCATCATTTTCTAAATTTATTACATTTTACGTTCGCTTCATAGATGACCTTTTCATGCTGTGGACTGGAGGTGAATTGAAGCTTCTTGAGTTTGTTAATAAATTGAATCTTTTACCAGGGTCAATTAGGTTTACGTGTACCTATGATCTGACCAGTATCAATTCTTTGGATGTTACTGTAAGGATACAAGATGGGGTTTTTTGCACGGAGATCTTCACAAAACCAACTGACAAAAATACTTTACTGTTGGCATCAAGTTTCCACCCACAACCCCTGAAAAGGGGTCTGCCGTTCTCACAGCTAGTAAGAGTAGTCAGAATAACTTCTGACAGAAGGGCATTACCGAAGGCCCTGTTGGAGATGGGCAATAAGTTTGTGGATAGGGGGTATGATCCGAAAGAAGTACAGGAATCTATTTCCAGATGTTTGAAACTTGATCGTAAACAGTTAATGGAGCCCAGAATACGTCCTGACGAACTAGGACGAATGATTTTTTCCAGCACCTACTCTGTGTCTTCTAATGTCATGAGACAAGCGATCTTGAAGTATTGGCACATCTTCCAGTACGACCCGATCATGGGGAAACATTGTGAAAATCTGCCCTTGTTCTGTTACAAATGGAGCTCCAATCTAAAAGATCAGATAACTTATTCTGATATTTTGCCTATAGCCCAAGAAAGAAAAGTGTGGTTACAGCTTAAAAAAGGAGCATTTAAATGTGGGTCGTGTGTCAATTGCAAACATATACGCACAGGGAGCAGCTTTTCTCATCCTACTACCAATGGCAAAACATATCATTTACGTCATCGCATGACATGTGAAACACGATATGTCACTTATATGATTGTTTGCCCTTGCAACAAGCTGTATGTAGGCAAGATGATGAGAATGCTGAAAGAACGTATTGCTTTACATCGTTCGTCCATCAAAAGAGCATTCATGAAAATGGATGGCACTACACCACCGGTTGCCAAGCACTTCGTCTTGTGTGGACACAACATCAAAGATCTACTATTCATGCCCATTGATCATGTGCCACCACTTAAATTAGGTGGAAACAGGCATAAACTGTTATTACAACAGGAGTGTCGGTGGATTCGTCGGCTTGGAACGTTGACTCCAACAGGACTCAATGAAGATTTCTCTTTTACCCCATTCTTGTAAATAATTTTTATTATGTTTATCCTTTTTTTAAAAAAGGAATTTTTTTTGGGTCTGGATTGGGTACACGTGGGCCTAGACTTCTGGATTGCGTCTGGATCCATCATCTAATAGGGAATCAATTAAAAAATTATTTTGGTTATTAATTATTTATATATGTTCTGTTACACATCCCACTCAGTGAACTGACAGTAATTGGGGGCGCTAATTTGAATTTATATTTGGCCCTAATATGGGCACGATCTAGGGTTAATTGATTATGTATGTACCCTCATTTGGGCATAGAAGTCACTGATTGGGATGTATTGGTATTGGCGCCGCCTCTCGTGCGTCATTTGACGCACTGATGGGACGGTTTCATCCAGGGAAGGACCTGGTGGGCTTAGTCTTTCCGGGGGGAGTGGTGGTGTGACGCGGCCCGGCATCTTGTGTGCAGGGAGGTGTGGGCACGCCAGTCCTCTGACGTCGTGACCGGAGCGTGGCTCATTGCGGCGCTTCCGGGTGACGTCGGACTGTTCCTCACGTGTGGCCGGTGGCAACAGATGATCATCAGGTAATTATACACCGGGTTTAAATAGGCTGCGTTTGCATTGCAGCGTTTGGGCACTTGGCACTTTATTCTGTTGCACTGCAGGACGAGCAGTGCTTTGGCAAATATGCTGAACTTACTATTCCCCTGATGAAGGCATACGAAACGGCTGTTGGGATGTTGAGTATATCACTGCATATGATACTTTGCTGCTAAATTACCTGTGCTGCATGTTTGCATTGGAACTTTTGCACTTTATTAAAACACAGAAAGATGTTCATATGATTGAATAGTGTGCTGGTATATTCTGAGCTTGGTTCCTGTGGGGTTCCTTAGTGTATGGACAGTACTGTGTTATTTATCTGACCTGGCACCTAGCAATTGACCTGGAAGTGTGCTGCGGCTCTATTTGTGGAAATTTATATATATATATATATATATATATATATATGCAAAAGCCCTCACTAATCCCTAATTCTCTTACTTCCCAATATGTTAGGAAGATGAAATTTAACATAAATATACCTCATCATCATCCTCCGATATATCACCGTGTACATCCCCCTCCTCACAGATTATCAATTCGTCCCCACTGGAATCCACCATCTCAGCTCCCTGTGTACTTTGTGGAGGCAATTGCTGCTGGTGAATGTCTCCACGGAGGAATTGATTATAATTCATTTTAATGAACATCATCTTCTCCACATTTTCTGGATGTAACCTCGTACGCCGATTGCTGACAAGGTGAGCGGCGGCACTAAACACTCTTTCGGAGTACACACTTGTGGGAGGGCAACTTAGGTAGAATAAAGCCAGTTTGTGCAAGGGCCTCCAAATTGCCTCTTTTTCCTGCCAGTATAAGTACGGACTGTCTGACGTGCCTACTTGGATGCGGTCACTCATATAATCCTCCACCATTCTTTCAATGGGGAGAGAATCATATGCAGTGACAGTAGACGACATGTCCGTAATCGTTGTCAGGTCCTTCAGTCCGGACCAGATGTCAGCATCAGCAGTCGCTCCAGACTGCCCTGCATCACCGCCAGCGGGTGGACTCGGAATTCTGAGCCTTTTCCTCGCACCCCCAGTTGCGGGAGAATGTGAAGGAGGAGATGTTGACAGGTCGCGTTCCGCTTGACTTGACAATTTTCTCACCAGCAGTTCTTTGAACCCCAGCAGACTTGTGTCTGCCGGAAAGAGAGATCCAAGGTAGGTTTTAAATCTAGGATCGAGCACGGTGGACAAAATGTAGTGCTCTGATTTCAACAGATTGACCACCCGTGAATCCTTGTTAAGCGAATTAAGGGCTCCATCCACAAGTCCCACATGCCTAGCGGAATCGCTCTGTGTTAGCTCCTCCTTCAATGTCTCCAGCTTCTTCTGCAAAAGCCTGATGAGGGGAATGACCTGACTCAGGCTGGCAGTGTCTGAACTGACTTCACGTGTGGCAAGTTCAAAAGGTTGCAGAACCTTGCACAACGTTGAAATCATTCTCCACTGCGCTTGAGACAGGTGCATTCCACCTCCTATATCGTGCTCAGTTGTAGAGGCTTGAATGGCCTTTTGCTGCTCCTCCAACCTCTGAAGCATATAGAGGGTTGAATTCCACCTCGTTACCACTTCTTGCTTCAGATGATGGCAGGGCAGGTTCAGGCGTTTTTGGTGGTGCTCCAGTCTTCTGTACGTGGTGCCTGTACGCCGAAAGTGTGCCGCAATTCTTCTGGCCACCGACAGCATCTCTTGCACGCCCCTCTCGTTTTTTAAATAATTCTGCACCACCAAATTCAAGGTATGTGCAAAACATGGGACGTGCTGGAATTTGCCCAGATTTAATGCACACACAATATTGCTGGCGTTGTCCGATGCCACAAATCCACAGGAGAGTCCAATTGGGGTAAGCCATTCTGCGATGATCTTCCTCAGTTGCTGTAAGAGGTTTTTAGCTGTGTGCGTATTCTGGAAAGCGGTGATACAAAGCGTAGCCTGCCTAGGAAAGAGTTGGCATTTGCGAGATGCTGCTACTGGTGCCGCCGCTGCTGTTCTTGCGGCGGTAGTCAATACATCTACCCAGTGGGCTGTCACAGTCATATAGTCCTGAGTCTGCCCTGCTCCACTTGTCCACATGTCCGTGGTTAAGTGGACATTGGGTACAACTGCATTTTTTAGGACACTGGTGAGTCTTTTTCTGAGGTCTGTGTACATTTTCGGTATCGTCTGCCTAGAGAAATGGAACCTAGATGGTATTTGGTAACGGGGACACAGTACCTCCAACAAGTCTCTAGTTGGCTCTGCAGTAATGATGGATACCGGAACCACGTTTCTCACCGCCCAGGATGCCAAGGCCTCAGTTATCCGCTTTGCAGCAGGATGACTGCTGTGATATTTCATCTTCCTCGCAAAGGACTGTTGGACAGTCAATTGCTTGGTGGAAGTAGTAAAAGTGGTCTTACGACTTCCCCTCTGGGATGACGATCGACTCCCAGCAGCAACAACAGCAGCGCCAGCAGCAGTAGGCGTTACACGCAAGGATGCATCGGAGGAATCCCAGGCAGGAGAGGACTCGTCAGAATTGCCAGTGACATGGCCTGCAGGACTATTGGCATTCCTGGGGAAGGAGGAAATTGACACTGAGGGAGTTGGTGGGGTGGTTTGCGTGAGCTTGGTTACAAGAGGAAGGGATTTACTGGTCAGTGGACTGCTTCCGCTGTCGCCCAAAGTTTTTGAACTTGTCACTGACTTATGATGAATGCGCTGCAGGTGACGTATAAGGGAGGATGTTCCGAGGTGGTTAACGTCCTTACCCCTACTTATTACAGCTTAACAAAGGCAACACACGGCTTGACAAATGTTGACCGCATTTCTGTTGAAATACTTCCACAGTGAAGAGCTGATTTTTTTGGTATTTTCAGCAGGCATGTCAATGGCCATATTCCTCCCACGGACAACAGGTGTCTCCCCGGGTGCCTGACTTAAACAAACCACCTCACCATCAGAATCCTCCTGGTCAATTTCCTCCCCAGCGCCAGCAACACCCATATCCTCCTCATCCTGGTGTACTTCAACATTGACATCTTCAATCTGACTATCAGGAACTGGATTGCGGGTGCTCCTTCCAGCACTTGCAGGGGGCGTGCAAATGGTGGAAGGCGCATGCTCTTCACGTCCAGTGTTGGGAAGGTCAGGCATCGCAACCGACACAATTGGACTCTCCTTGAGGATTTGTGATTTCGAAGAACGCACAGTTCTTTGCTGTGCTTTTGCCAGCTTAAGTCTTTTCATTTTTCTAGCGAGAGGCTGAGTGCTTCCATCCTCATGTGAAGCTGAACCACTAGCCATGAACATAGGCCAGGGCCTCAGCCGTTCCTTGCCACTCCGTGTGGTAAATGGCATATTGGCAAGTTTACGCTTCTCCTCCGACGATTTCATTTTAGATTTTTGAGTCCTTTTTTTACTGATATTTGGTGTTTTGGATTTTACATGCTCTGTACTATGACATTGGGCATCGGCCTTGGCAGACGACGTTGATGGCATTTCATCGTCTCGGCCATGACTAGTGGCAGCAGCTTCAGCACGAGGTGGAAGTGGATCTTGATCTTTCCCTATTTTTGGAACCTCAACATTTTTGTTCTCCATATTTTAATAGGCACAACTAAAAGGCACCTCAGGTAAACAATGGAGATGGATGGATACTAGTATACTTATGGATGACGAGCGACTGCCGACACAGAGTTAGCTACAGCCGTGGACTACCGTACTGCGTCTGCTGGTATAGACTGGATGATAATGATATAAAAAATATATATATATCACTACTGCAGGACAGGTATATATTATATAATGACAGACCTGATGGACACTGTCAGCACTGCAGACTCCTAAACTACTAGTATGAAGAAGATAGAAAAAAAAAACACCACAGGTAGGTATACAATTATGGACGAGCGACTGCCGACACAGAGGTAGCTACAGCCGTGGACTACCGTACTGCGTCTGCTAGTATAGACTGGATGATAATGATATAAAAAATATATATATATATCACTACTGCAGGACAGGTATATATTATATAATGACGGACCTGCTGGACACTGTCAGCACTGCAGACTCCTAAACTACTAGTATGAAGAAGATAGAAATATAATGAATGACGGACCTGCTGGACACTGTCAGCAGAATGCGTTTATTGAATAAATAAAAAAAAAAACACCACACGAGTGTTTAACTTTTTCAGGCAGACAATATACTGGTGGTCACTGCTGGTCAGTCACACTGGCACTCTGGCAGCAAAAGTGTGCACTGTTAAATATGTACTCCTGCTATAACTGCTCCCCAGTCTCCCCCACAATTAAGCTGTGTGAGCAGTGAGCACTACTCAGCACAGTCAGATATACATAGATGATATTATCATGCAGCACACTGAGGCTGAGCACAGATATGGTATGTGACTGTGTATCGTTTTTTTTCAGGCAGAGAACGGATTATATTAAATAATAAATAAAACTGGTGGTCACTAGTATAACTATCAGCAAAACTCTGCACTCTCTGAGTACTCCTAATGCTTCAGTAAATCAAGTGTCTCACTCTCTATCTAAACAGAGAGGACGCCAGCCACGTCCTCTCCCTATCAATCTCAATGCACGTGTGAAAATGGCGGCGACGCGCGGCTCCTTATATAGAATCCGAGTCTCGCGATAGAATACGAGCCTCGCGAGAATCCGACAGCGGGATGATGACGTTCGGGCGCGCTCGGGTTAGCCGAGCAAGGCGGGAAGATCCGAGTCTGCCTCGGACCCGTGTAAAAAGCGTGAAGTTCGGGGGGGTTCGGTTTCCGAGAAACCGAACCCGCTCATCACTAATTTAAACCCGGTGTATAATTACCTGATGATCATCTGTTGCCGCCGGCCACACGTGAGGAACAGTCCGACGTCACCCGGAAGCGTCGCAATGAGCCGCTCTCCGGTCACGACGTCAGAGGACTGGCGTGCCCACACCTCCCTGCACACAAGATGCCGGGCCGCGTCACACCACCACTCCCCCCGGAAAGACTAAGCCCACCAGGTCCTTCCCTGGATGAAACCGTCCCATCAGCGCGTCAAATGACACACGAGAGGCAATGCCAATACCAAGACAGGCTAGTTGTCACTGACCACCCTTGACAAGAAGCCCGTCACACTGTGGCCGGACGGAACAATGATGCACAGGCACAGCAAATATACATCTAATCAATAAAACAAAAAATACATATACATCAACTACAGCATCCCAATCAGTGACTTCTATGCCCAAATGAGGGTACATACATAATCAATTAACCCTAGATCGTGCCCATATTAGGGCCAAATATAAATTCAAATTAGCGCCCCCAATTACTGTCAGTTCACTGAGTGGGATGTGTAACAGAACATATATAAAAAATTAATAACCAAAACAATTTTTTAATTGATTCCCTATCAGATGATGGATCCAGACGCAATCCAGAAGTCTAGGCCCACGTGTACCCAATCCAGACCCAAAAAAAATTCCTTTTTAAAAAAAAAAAGGAAAAACATAATAAAAATTATTTACAAGAATGGGGTAAAAGAGAAATCTTCATTGAGTCCTGTTGGAGTCAACGTTCCAAGTCGACGAATCCACCGACACTCCTGTTGTAATAACAGTTTATGCCTGTTTCCACCTAATTTAAGTGGTGGCACATGATCAATGGGCATGAACAGTAGATCTTTGATGTTGTGTCCACACAAGACGAAGTGCTTGGCAACCGGTGGTGTAGTGCCATCCATTTTCATGAATGCTCTTTTAATGGACGAACGATGTAAAGCAATACGTTCTTTCAGCATTCTCATCGTCTTGCCTACATACAGCTTGTTGCAAGGGCAAACAATCATATAAGTGACATATCGTGTTTCACATGTCACGCGATGACGTAAATGATATGTTTTGCCATTGGTAGTAGGATGAGAAAAGCTGCTCCCTGTGCGCATATGTTTGCAATTGACACACGACCCACATTTAAATGCTCCTTTTTTAAGCTGTAACCACACTTTTCTTTCTTGGGCTATAGGCACAATATCAGAATAAGTTATCTCATCTTTTAGATTGGAGCTCCATTTGTAAAAGAACAAGGGCAGATTTTCACAATGTTTCCCCATGATCGGGTCGTACTGGAAGATGTGCCAATACTTCAAGATCGCTTGTCTCATGACATTAGAAGACACAGAGTAGGTGCTGGAAAAAATAATTCGTCCTAGTTCGTCAGGACGTATTCTGGGCTCCATTAACTGTTTACGATCAAGTTTCAAACATCTGGAAAGCATATGGGCACGATCTAGGGTTAATTGATTATGTATGTACCCTCATTTGGGCATAGAAGTCACTGATTGGGATGCTGTAGTTGATGTATATGTATTTTTTGTTTTATTGATTAGATGTGTATTTGCTGTGCCTGTGCATCATTGTTCCGTCCGGCCACAGTGTGACGGGCTTCTTGTCACGGGTGGTCCGTGACAACTAGCCTGTCTTGGTATTGGCATCGCCTCTCGTGTGTCATTTGACGCGCTGATGGGACGGTTTCATCCAGGGAAGGACCTGGTGGGCTTAGTCTTTCCGGGGGGAGTGGTGGTGTGACGCGGCCCGGCATCTTGTGTGCAGGGAGGTGTGGGCACGCCAGTCCTCTGACATCGTGACCGGAGCGCGTCTCATTGCGGCGCTTCCGGGTGACGTCGGACTGTTCCTCACGTGTGGGCGGCGGCAACAGATGATCATCAGGTAATTATACACCGGGTTTAAATAGGCTGCGTTTGCATTGCAGCGTTTGGGCACTTGGCACTTTATTCTGTTGCACTGCAGGACGAGCAGTGCTTTGGCAAATATGCTGAACTTACTATTCCCCTGATGAAGGCATACGAAACGGCTGTTGGGATGTTGAGTATATCACTGCATATGATACTTTGCTGCTAAATTACCTGTGCTGCATGTTTGCATTGGAACTTTTGCACTTTATTAAAACACAGAAAGATGTTCATATGATTGAATAGTGTGCTGGTCTATCCTGAGCTTGGTTCCTGTGGGGTTCCTTAGTGTATGGACAGTACTGTGTTATTTATCTGACCTGGCACCTAGCAATTTACCTGGAAGTGTGCTGCGGCTCTATTTGTGGAAATTCATGTAGCCAAAGTAACGGACTGTTAATTTTTGGACTTGGAGCTGCACCACTAAGATTATTATTCATTATTTTTTCATCATTTTATGAGTCTCCTTTTGATTTTTTGTCTATTTTTTTTTTATTTTTTTACTTATTTTTCTTGGTGTATTGTACTCTGTTTTGGTGATGGATCTAGACACAAATGATATTACGGGTACAAAACGTTTTCTAGATAAAGAGGTTTCCAAAATTTTATTTTCCTCCACTGACCAATTAGCCTTTGACATTGACACACCGACGGAAATAAATGCTGATTTGCTGCGACTGCGCAAAAGACTTGTTGAATTAGAACTACATGGTTTGACCATTTCACAATATCATAAAGAGAATTTAATCCCTCGTGGGTTCAGAATTAATAATCAACCCACGTTGGGATGCAGCAATAAAGATTTTTGCCGTCAGTGGTGTCAAATATTGAATCAATGTAGTTTTGACTTGATGGTATTAGTAGTCCAGCAGGTTAATTTGGATATTGAAACTGTGAAGAAAGAGATTTTATCTTGTGAATCAACAGGTTTGGACATTTTGAAGGCTGACGCTTCCTATGATTGGCTAATCAAATTGGATGAATCAGTTGCAGCTTTTAGAAATGATCTGTTGGCCTTCAAAAAGTCCAAATACAGGAAAGTAAAGGAGGACTATCGAGACCTTCGAGTGTATCCTTGGTTATTTACTCAATCTAATAGGTGGCCCTGGAGAACGGCTCAGGGTTTTCGTAAAAAATCTGAGGTTCTATTTACTGATATTGAGTCACATGCTTCTCAGAGTGACTCTGATCACTCAAGCAATCAGAGAGGTCCTTTTTTAGGGGAAAAGACCTTCACAAGGAGTAAAGCGAGAGGAAACAAAGACACAAGGGACCCTGTAGGAGAGGGGGGATCAGGCACAAAAGGTTCCGGAGGGAGAAATTACAAGGGGGGTCGGAAATTGCTGTTTTCAATTTATCTGATTATGTTCCTTCAGTGGTAGAAATGGCAGTACTTTCCAAGGGACTCACGTTTGTACAAACTCATAAACAGAGTATGTTTGATTGTGAAGTTGAACTATATAAGTTTTTTCGACAGCTTAAACTTAAAGATTTTTTTTCTAAAAAGAGTGAAGTGAGTCGATCAACTAATCCCTTTAAAGCTCCCAGCAAGTTTGACCCGCCTTTTTCTAATTCTGCTATTGAGGTTTTTATGCATTTGGTCAAAAATGATGTCCTACCTAGTGTTCAGAACACTAGCATCAAAAATTACAACATGACCAAAGCTGAGAGATCAGCCATTAAAACTCTACGGGATAACATTGATATCATCATACGCCTTGCCGACAAGGGCGGGGTGGTGGTGATATTAAACAGGATTGATTATGTAAATGAAATCAATAGACAATTAGCAGATGGCCAATGTTATAAACAACTTCGCTTTGACCCAACCGATAACTTCAAGCGGGAGGTTGACTCGATTATTGGATTGGGACTCTCCAATAATTGGATAGATGAACAGACAGCGGGCTTCCTTACACAGGAATTTCCTCGTATACCTTTGATTTATATTTTGCCTAAAGTTCACAAATGCATTCAGAAACCCCCAGGGAGACCTATTATCTCCTCGAGGGGATCCTTGTGTCAAACATTGTCACAGTTTGTAGACTTCCATTTGCAGCCTGTTGTACAATCCACGCCCTATTTTATTAGGGATACTACAGATTTTTTTAATAAGTTGAGTTCCATCGGTCCACTGCCGGATGATTGCATTCTGGTGACCCTTGTTGTCACCAGTCTGTACACTAATATCAATCATGTTGAGGGCCTAGAGGCCACGAGAGATGCGGTTATTTCCAGTCCACAGTATGGGGGTCCACCGTGTGAATTTTTGATGTTGTTGTTGGATTTTATTTTACACAAAAATTATTTTTTGTTTGAAAACTCTTTTTACTTACAACTACAGGGGACAGCGATGGGGTCCAATGTGGCCCCATCGTATGCTGATTTATTTATGTTCCAGTATGAGAGAGCCCATATCATGGCAGATCCATCATTTTCTAAATTTATTACATTTTACGTTCGCTTCATAGATGACCTTTTCATGCTGTGGACTGGAGGTGAATTGAAGCTTCTTGAGTTTGTTAATAAATTGAATCTTTTACCAGGGTCAATTAGGTTTACGTGTACCTATGATCTGACCAGTATCAATTCTTTGGATGTTACTGTAAGGATACAAGATGGGGTTTTTTGCACGGAGATCTTCACAAAACCAACTGACAAAAATACTTTACTGTTGGCATCAAGTTTCCACCCACAACCCCTGAAAAGGGGTCTGCCGTTCTCACAGCTAGTAAGAGTAGTCAGAATAACTTCTGACAGAAGGGCATTACCGAAGGCCCTGTTGGAGATGGGCAATAAGTTTGTGGATAGGGGGTATGATCCGAAAGAAGTACAGGAATCTATTTCCAGATGTTTGAAACTTGATCGTAAACAGTTAATGGAGCCCAGAATACGTCCTGACGAACTAGGACGAATGATTTTTTCCAGCACCTACTCTGTGTCTTCTAATGTCATGAGACAAGCGATCTTGAAGTATTGGCACATCTTCCAGTACGACCCGATCATGGGGAATCATTGTGAAAATCTGCCCTTGTTCTGTTACAAATGGAGCTCCAATCTAAAAGATCAGATAACTTATTCTGATATTTTGCCTATAGCCCAAGAAAGAAAAGTGTGGTTACAGCTTAAAAAAGGAGCCTTTAAATGTGGGTCGTGTGTCAATTGCAAACATATACGCACAGGGAGCAGCTTTTCTCATACTACTACCAATGGCAAAACATATCATTTACGTCATCGCATGACATGTGAAACACGATATGTCACTTATATGATTGTTTGCCCTTGCAACAAGCTGTATGTAGGCAAGATGATGAGAATGCTGAAAGAACGTATTGCTTTACATCGTTCGTCCATCAAAAGAGCATTCATGAAAATGGATGGCACTACACCACCGGTTGCCAAGCACTTCGTCTTGTGTGGACACAACATCAAAGATCTACTGTTCATGCCCATTGATCATGTGCCACCACTTAAATTAGGTGGAAACAGGCATAAACTGTTATTACAACAGGAGTGTCGGTGGATTCGTCGGCTTGGAACGTTGACTCCAACAGGACTCAATGAATATTTCTCTTTTACCCCATTCTTGTAAATAATTTTTATTATGTTTTTCCTTTTTTTAAAAAAGGAATTTTTTTTGGGTCTGGATTGGGTACACGTGGGCCTAGACTTCTGGATTGCGTCTGGATCCATCATCTAATAGGGAATCAATTAAAAAATTATTTTGGTTATTAATTTTTTATATATGTTCTGTTACACATCCCACTCAGTGAACTGACAGTAATTGGGGGCGCTAATTTGAATTTATATTTGGCCCTAATATGGGCACGATCTAGGGTTAATTGATTATGTATGTACCCTCATTTGGGCATAGAAGTCACTGATTGGGATGTCTTGGTATTGGCGCCGCCTCTCGTGCGTCATTTGACGCACTGATGGGACGGTTTCATCCAGGGAAGGACCTGGTGGGCTTAGTCTTTCCGGGGGGAGTGGTGGTGTGACGCGGCCCGGCATCTTGTGTGCAGGGAGGTGTGGGCACGCCAGTCCTCTGACGTCGTGACCGGAGCGCGGCTCATTGCGGCGCTTCCGGGTGACGTCGGACTGTTCCTCACGTGTGGCCGGCGGCAACAGATGATCATCAGGTAATTATACACCGGGTTTAAATAGGCTGCGTTTGCATTGCAGCGTTTGGGCACTTGGCACTTTATTCTGTTGCACTGCAGGACGAGCAGTGCTTTGGCAAATATGCTGAACTTACTATTACCCTGATGAAGGCATACGAAACGGCTGTTGGGATGTTGAGTATATCACTGCATATGATACTTTGCTGCTAAATTACCTGTGCTGCATGTTTGCATTGGAACTTTTGCACTTTATTAAAACACAGAAAGATGTTCATATGATTGAATAGTGTGCTGGTCTATCCTGAGCTTGGTTCCTGTGGGGTTCCTTAGTGTATGGACAGTACTGTGTTATTTATCTGACCTGGCACCTAGCAATTGACCTGGAAGTGTGCTGCGGCTCTATTTGTGGAAATTTATATATATATATATATATATATATATATATGCAAAAGCCCTCACTAATCACTAATTCTCTTACTTCCCAATATGTTAGGAAGATGAAATTTAACATAAATATACTTCAGGTGGGAAATAGGAAAACTGCTTGATTAGTATTTGAATACACATACACTCAGGGGATGAAAAGGTGGTTGACATAATGACATCATTACCAATGAGTGGCTTGTGTTGCGTGAATGATAGTGTCCAAGCAGACAATCGGATCAAAATTTGGATTGCACCTCCAGTGTGTAGAAATTAATAAACTACAAAAATGGTCCTGTCGCTTTTTACCATATTGGCTATCGGTGCTCCTTGGGTAAAGCCAAGAACAATGGATTAATATTTACTTACATTAAGACATCTCAAATTTACATCTCTATAGATATACCAAATTTTGAACACTCATTTATATTTACAACCATGAAAATCAGAAACTCCTGTGTGAAGAATGGCTAGAACAGCTAGTGTATTTATATATACAAATGCATTTTAATTTATTTATTTTATTGAATTTCAGTTTGTTTAATTTAGGCTACGTTTTCTTTTGAGGTGTAAGTCAATTTTTGTGGCATATATAAGTATTTTCACAATGTGCATTTGTATAAAACTAAATCTACCGAGATGTGTATGCCTCTACATGTGGAGAGGCAGAACAAGGGTGGGCACGGTACATATGTGATCAGGTAAGTGTAGCACACCCCCTGGAGGTGCCACTCTAAAAGTGAATGGATTCCCAGTCATGCAGCTTAAGAAGTATGTGTTTTGCTATATGGTGATGATATTGAGGACTATGGATTGATTGTTTGAGAACTGAACACTCCATCAATACTTTATTTATTATATACAGGTTGAGTATCCCTTATCCAAAATGCTTAGGGCCAGCAGTATTTTGGATATCGGATTTTTCCGTATTTTGGAATATTTGCATACCATAAGGAGATATCATGGAGATGGGACCCAGGTCTAAGCACAGAATGCATTTATGTTTCATATACACCTTATACACACAGCCTGAAGGTCATTTTAGCCAATATTTTTTATAACTTTGTGCATTAAACAAAGTGTGTGTACATACACACAATTAATTTATGTTTCATATACACACAGCCTGAAGGTCATTTAATACAATATTTTCAATAACTTTGTGTATTAAACAAAGTATGTGTACATTGAGCCATCAAAAAACAAAGGTTTCACTATCTCAGTCTCACTCAAAAAATTCTGTATTTCGGAATATTCCGTATTTCGGAATATTTGGATATGGGATACTCAACCTGTATTTCTATTTTTCATTTTTAAGGAGTAAACAATGTTGGATTTTTGGATTTTTTTAGGGGTGGGAGCTACATTAAGGATTTGGTCAGATGCATAACATGTATTGAAATGTGTGTAACTAATATTCCCTGTAGATTAGATTGCAATAACACTAAATCTAATATTACACATGCTATATTGCAGTAAATCAGTGAACAATAAATACTGTGGTGAGAGGGGTGGTCTCTCACATTCTGGTGGAATCAGCTCCCTCCAAGGGAGAAGAAAACAAGACCTGCATAATGGGGGTAATTCTGAGTTGATCGCAGCAGTAAGTTTGTTAGCAATTGGGCAAAACCATGTGCACTGCAGGGGGGGGGGCAGTTCTAACATGTGCAGAGAGAGTTAGATTTGGGTGGGTTATTTTGTTTCTGTGCAGGGTAAATACTGGCTGCTTTAATTTTACACTGCAATTTAGATTTCAGTTTGAATACATCCCACCCAAATCTAACTCTCTCTGCACATGTGATATCTGCCCCCCCTGCTGTGCACATGGTTTTGCCCAACTGCTAACAAATTTGATGCTGTGATCAACTTAGAATTAGGCCCATTTTACAGTTGAAGTAGAGATTTGGAACTTCGGATTTTGTGGATTACCCAGATACAGCAGGAACTCAACACTGAGAACAGGAGGAGTTTAAAACTCCTATTCACCAAGAGTTCTGTTTGCTGATGCCTGTTAGAGGCCAGTGAGTAGGGTACAGTTTGGCGTGCCAGGGACTGTGGACATTAGATGTGCTAGGAGAGCATGGCAAGTATGGCTGCAGTCTAATTACTGAGCACATCCGCATTGTTATTGTGACACTAACATCTCCTACCCTTCTCCAGACACAGAGGCGGACACCATAAGGATACGGACAAGTGAAGTGCTACTTGCAGCGGGACAGCTGCGGCCTATTATAGACAAAATCACGCTGTCATTTCCAGCTCAATACAGCGGGACAACCGCAACACAGTTCAGCAGGCAGCACCCTGTGACTCGCTCCCGTACGCAAGAGTCTATACCTCAGAATTCACCCGAGGATGCTCGTATGCACCTACTACCAGAGAGGTAATTTATTCACCTAGCTGTCACTGTACAGACACCGGCTGCGTCATACTATGTCCCTACAGCAAATGCTGCACTACTATTTCTATTGATACTCAGGAGCAGCGTCTTTTATCTGTACCTCAGTCACATTGTGTCCAAAAGTAACTTTTATTGCCACAGCCTGCAACAATTTATCCCAGTCTGTCTACCACCAGTTAGTAGGTTACAGTCACCATTTGAACTGTTTTTTTCTTTTTCCCACTTTGGATATACATAAACATTTCCAGACAATCATCACATTTTGCTGGTTTAAGAACTTTCACCATATTATTCATTAGATTTATTCACAATGAGGTATCTTCAGTGAATAAGGGTCATAATATTTTATATTTTTTTATCATTATTGTTGTTTGTACCTTTGTCATGTGCATATTGATGCAGTATTAATTAAATATTTAGTATTTATTTCCGGCTCTCCATCTAGTTTAGTTTATTGCTGCTCCCATGAGCGCTGCTATATTTTTTCTCCTCTAGGACTTTTCATGTTGGCTTATTTTCAGTTATGTGCATGTGTGACCAGGACCAAGCCTGTGTATGTTTTGCACAGTGTCTGCTGCTAGTAAAAGAAACTGCGTTTTACTGGAAGACCTGCCTTTCGAGCCTTTATTTCCAGTACCCTTTTTACAATACATAAGCATAAAGTTACTAAGAATCGGTTTTGCCATGTATAGTATAGCAATTTGATGAACACCACCTTCAGATTGCGGTCTAAAAATGCTGTATTTTCTAACTACTCGATTTTAGCAACTACCATATAATTTTGTCTATAACCCTTTCACATTACTTGGTTCTGATAGAATCCATCGACAGTCTGTGGCAGATCTCTATGATCTGTGAAGCCCCCCCCCCCCCCATTTTCCAAAACCAAGTACTAGACTGAACCAGCTGGGGTAGATGATGCTTCATTCTTTTGGCTCCAAATGATCTTTCATTTGTGATGGGACTCCCTGAAAAGTGGTAGCATCATTTATGTCTTTTCCAAGATATGGGGATGCAACAAAGAGAATGTGAACCTCAACATTTCAGCCCTGGGCTGACTAGGAGTTTGTGTCTCCGTGATATAGCGTCATCTGCCCCAGCTGGTTCAGCTTACTGTTGGGTAATGTAATTTCCAATACCAACCGAAGCTCAGAGGCCTTGGGCTAATTGCTGATTTTGGATGGGGTTCCACAACATATTTAAAAACCAATTAAACCTTTCAAAACCTACAGTAATTACAAAGAAATAATTTTTTCAGTGCTTCACATCAACTCACCTTCTAGAGGCAGTTCTATTTTTTGACTGGGTTAACCATCAGATTTGTGTTAAGATTTGTGTTTCTAAACCCAATTCTTAGGAAGTCCAGGGATTCTTTTGCTGTCTATATTTCAGTACTGTAAATAATATATTTTTGGTCCAATGATCTATTGCCGTCTGTTGCCATGTAAATATTGTTTTTCCTACAAATTCCCATCGGATTTGCCTCTAGTAAATCCCTGATTTGCCAAACCAATGACAGTTTGAAGAAAAACTCTATGCTTAGTAAATTTCATTGTGTTTTTATGTAAACTTTGACTAATACAAAATTATTTAGGTATTTTCTAACCTTACTTATTTGATCTGTATGATATCTGTGCTGATTCTTTAAAATACATAGGGGGTATCCTATTAGCTGCGATATCGTGGTTTTGTAATAAATTATCGCAAATGCGATAATTCGGTATCCATATATATCGCGGATTTCTCTTCACCAGCTCAAAGCTGGTGGTAAGTAGTGAAAAATCCCTATTTGAAGTTAAAAATGCTGAGGTGTGGTTCAGAAACCCTTGGAAACCCCAGTGAATGACTAATTAGGCCAGAGGTTCTCAAACTCGGTCCTCGGGTGCCCACACAGTGCATGTTTTGCAGGTAACCCAGCAGGTGCACAGGTGTATTAATTACTCACTGACACATTTTAAAAGGTCCACAGGTGGAGCTAATTATTTCACTTGCGATTCTGTGAGGAGACCTGCAAAACATGCACTGTGTGGGCCCCCGAGGACCGAGTTTGAGAACCTCTGAATTGGGCACTTAGAAGCTTTTAATTTTTTTTAATTAGCTAATAATGACATGTCAGTTTTGGGGTCAAAAAATTTAAAGTGATGGAAATTGGAGTACAAGGTATGGGACAGGTATATGGGGTGCTTTATGAGTGGGACAAGTGTTTTTAGGCTTGCAGGTGGGAGTAATCAGTCTGTTTCCACTTTTTTTTTAAAGTCACCTAAAATGACCCAAATATATACTTATACCCATTTTTATGTACTCTTATTTTGCTAAAAAAATGCTTTCTGTCATTGTGTAACATATTTTTTACATGCAGATAACAGCCATTTGACCTAAATTAATTATACCAAATAGTTTGATTATATCTAATAATAGACTTCTATAATGTTTTAGTGTGTTAGTTTTGCTTTTTGGGGGGTAAAGGCAAATTTTCCCATTTCCCCTATACTTATCACCGCTTTTGCCATCTAGAATTACAGCGCCAATCCCGTTATCAACGTTTTGTAATAGGATAGGTGCGATAAACAAGAGGGTGCGATAACACGATTTTTCAGGAGATAGCTGAGATAACATTAGCAACGATTGCAGATTGCGGATTGTGTTATTGCAGTTAATAGGATACCCCCCATAAACTCTTGCTAATATTTACCATATTAGGACATACTGTAATATGTATGTATATTTTTAAACATATGTGCTTTAAAGCTTCCAGAATAATTGATGTACTGCAATTATTAGTGTACAGTAGCTGCACTTATTATAAATAACATGATTCATACATTAAAGTCAGGGATTACACATTAAGTCATAAATTATAATAAATAAAGCTTAACCTTATTTTTATGTACGTAAATTGCTTCTTTTACAATTATTTATTCAAAAGTAAAAACTGTTTAAAAGATAGGAGAAAAAGATAGTAACTAGCAAAGGAAGCAAATACTGTTAATTTATATTTTTTCCTGTGCAGAGTAAAAACACAGATTAATTTTTTTACTGCAATTTCGATTTCACACCCCACATAAATCTAAACCTGCAGTGCAACATGGGGGTACTTTACAAAGATTCTCTTTGCTGCCGATATCAGCCGAGATCAATCTAGGCTGACATCGCCAGTGTGAAAATGCAACTTTTTGAAAAAAAACATGGTAATTTACTAAACTACCGTGTTTTTTCAATTCGAATTTACCGATGTCGGTATAATTCATATTGCGACAGTGTTTTATGGGAGAGAATAGTAAAATACTGCAGGACTTAACACAATGAAGCCCGGCAGAATCAGTGAGATCTGTGCAGGGCTTCATTATGTACAGTATTGAAATAGTTAAAATAAAAAATAAAAAGTGCGTGGGGTCCCCCTCCTAAGTATAACCAGCCTCGGGTTCTTTGAGCTGGTCCTAGTTGTTTAAATACCGGGAAAAAATTGAGTAGGGGTTCCCCGTATTTATACAACCAGCACTGGGCTCTTGGGCCAGTCCTGGTTCCAAAAATATGGGGGACAAAAGATGTAGGGGTCCCCCATATATTTGAAACCAGCACCGGGCTCCACTAGGCAGTGAGGTGATGCCACAGCCGGGAGACACTTTTATATAGGTCCCTGCAGCCAAAACATCACTCCCCACAACTAGTCACCCCTGGCCGTGGTTCCTCTGAGGTATTGGGGACCCCTTAAATCAAGGTGTCTCCCATCCAGGCACCCAAGGGCCAGGGGTGAAGCCCGAGTCTGTCCTCCGATCCCTGGGCAGTGGATGGGGGGCTGATAGCCAAAATTGTGTAAAAATAAATAAATAAATAGTGTCCTTTGTTGTGAAACTACAAGTGCCAGCAAACCTACCCGCTTGCTGGTACTTGGAGAACCACAAGTACCAGCATGCAGGGAATTAATGGGCCCACTGGTACCTGTAGTTCCACAACAAAAGAAATACCCAAATTAAAACACAACACACACACCCTGAAAGTACAAGTTTATTTTCACATACATGCACACTTATTCACACATACTTACCGAGTGTCCCATGGAGCCCATCAATCCCCTTGTCAAGTAGAATCTATTGGTGTACCTGTAAAAAAACAAACTTACCTATTATCCAGTGAAGATCGGTCCTCTTCTTTCCATGTAGGCATCCACAGGCTTAAAATAATTATAAAATGAAAAACCCGATATACGCTACTACCCCTTTCCCCGAATGATGGGAACCACCGTGACTCCTGTCACTAGAGCACCCTGCAGCCAATCAGGGAGTGCCATTTCATAGCGCTCTCCTGATTGGCTGTGCGCACCTGGCCTGTCAATCAGTGGAGCGCACTGGCTATAATGGAGGATTGCGGTCCTCCATTATAGTCAATAGTGGGAAAATTGCAGTCTGCGGCTAACCGCGAGGTTTATTGAGGTCACCCAGAAGAGTGATCTCACTGATCCGTGCATGACAATCTAAACATGCCAGACAGAAGCTGATCTATTTGAAAGCTCTATTTTTGTATGAATTCTATGCTTTCCTGGTAGTGTTTGGCTATTGTCGGCAGTGACTGAAAATACAAATTCTTAGTAAATTCCCATGTTGTATAAAATAACAGCCATGTTTAACCAATGGTCTATTGATTCGTATTTGTTTGGACGGCTGTGTATCTCAATACGAATAGCCCCAACACCGCACAGATTTGTGTTTTGTAAATTCCCGAGATAACACTTAGAAAAAAAAAACTAGAATGGATTCAGGAGCTTAGTAAATTTCCGCCATGGTTTTGTCCTGGTGTAGAGTTACTTTTTTTTTCTCTAATTCCACATCATAATCAGGCCCTGAGTGTGAGGGTTCCTCTTCAATTCATGCTTTGGTTAACAAGTGACAGTACACCATCAACACTGACAAACGCAAATGAAGTATTCTACTAAATTTTAGAACAATCAGCACAGGAAATTCAATTAATAATTGCTACATCTTAGGGAACCCCCAATGATGCAGAGGATTCTTGACCCAGATTAGCCTGCAATTTAAATACCAAGCAACATCATTCCCCACAGAGCAAATCAAAATGGGAGAGGTTATCTGGCTGTTGACTGATCTAGCATTACATGGGGATGATCTGAGGATCGGTAACAGCAAGAAGGTTTGGTTACAATAGCAGTTTTACTTTAGCTGTCTGGGTCAAATCACCATTGCCACTGAAAGTCCATCCCAAATCAAGCAACATGGCCACTTGGTCAAGCAGAATGGAATTGAATTCAAAGGGGAAATTTACTAACAATCGTGTATTGGTAATTTTTATATGTTTGGTAAATTTTCTGCAATTTTGCTGATTGCAAATTTACTATGGGACAATTTGCATGTAAATTGCATGTCAAACTCGACTTTTCAGACCACATCCAGGCAACTTGCCATCAGAATAAACATAATCTAAATAACATTGGAGGTAACTCAGACTGCATCGCTGCAGTGGCAGCGATCGCATACTGAATCACTTTGTTGAGTGCACACGCGCAGAGGTCCCACTGTGCGTGCGCACCCCGGGAGCACAGTGAGATGCTAACAGCATCTCACTGGTGCGATCGCCTCTGCCTGATTGGCAGGCGTAGGCGGGAGGGGCTGTGCCAATGGCATTAGAACTCCGTTGACGGAGAGCGGTCTGGACAATGGAGGCATGTCCAGACCATTGGGGGGGGAGGGGGGAGCCGCGGCGGCTGTGTGGCAGTTTCATTTTATCCACAAGTTGGCATCATCCTAGTTGGTTAAAACAATATCAAAAGGACAATTTGTCAGACTACGTAGGAATTTAGTATTACATCTCACGGGGAGAAGACACATCGAGACAATTCAAAGATAAAAACTATAGGACAGAAGAGATACAGCAAGCATTCAAACAAGTAGAACAGATAGACAGCAAGAAACTCCTGAAATATAAGGATAAAGAGGACAAAAAAATAATAGGAGCAAGACATTCTGTGCATAACTGACTACTCACTGCAAGCCAGGAAGGAACAAAATATTAGGAAACATTACGGGACCTACTACCTGCTGTACCCAGGGCTGGGTTCAGGAAAGCACCTAACATAAAGAAAAAACTCATACACAGGGCCGGCAACAGAAATCTTGGGGCCCGGTACAGTGAGATCTTTGGGGCCCACTCAGATTATATATATACAAGAAACTTAATTAAAAAAAATAATGATTTATATAATATATATATATATATATATATATAAAAATAAATAAATATGTATATCACAATCTGTGTCTCCCTCCTTCTTCCCACATACAGTCTGTGTCTCCCTCTCTCCTTCCTCCCCCACACACCCCACTGTCTGTCCCAGCTCCCCTACCCCAATCCAAAGCCCTGTCTCCCCTTACCAAGCCACTCTTTCCCCGGAGAAAGACTCACCTGTACTGTGCCCAGTATCTAGACCCAAACACTGCACAGCAGGTACCATGCAGCTCTCACACCCCACCAGAAGATGTCAGTGCAGAGCACGGTAATCCTGGCCAGCGGAGCTTCTGCCATGTCCCGTAACTGCCTGCTACACAGCTGGACCCGGAAGAGCTTACATCCCTGCCAGGCACTAAGTGGTGTATCTTTGGGACCCCTCTGATCCTTGGGTCCCGGTACAGGTTTCCCCTTTGACCCCCCCTGTTGCCGGCCCTGCTCATACATAATCACATTCCACCCCAGAAAATACCAACAAACCACTATTGACGGCACTGCACCCAAGAATGGTTTTTACCACTGCGGCACCTGTCTGGTTTTTACAAACCAGAAGGCACGCAGTACGAAACCAACAACATAATTTAACTCACATATTACCAACAAAAAGTACGACATATAAAGTAGGATGACTTGCGATAGTAAAGGAGTCATCTACTTACTAGTAGAGATGAGCGGGTTCGGTTCTCCGAGAACTGAACCCCCCAAAGTCCACGTGGTTTATATGGGTCCGAGGCAGCCTCGGTTCTTCCCGCCTGACTCGGAAAACCCGAACGAGGCAAAACATCATCATCCCGCTGTCGGATTCTCGCAAGATTCAGATTCCAAATAAAGAGCCGCTCGTCGCCGCCATTTTCACTTGTGCATTGTAGAGAGAGCAAGAGGACGTGGCTAGGTTCTCTGAGTGGAAAGCTCAATATCAGTGCTCAGTATCAGTGCTGCATTGTGGTGACCAGTATACTACAGTGCAATAGTCCAGTGCTGCATCTCGCTGCCCAGTGTCAGTTCTAGTATCCGCATCAGTGCTCAGTATCACTGCTCATTGTCTTGTGCTACATTGTGGTGACCAGTATACTACAGTACAATAGTCCAGTGCTGCATCTTGCTGCCCAGTGTCAGTTCTAGTATCCACATCAGTGCTCAGTATCACTGCTCATTGTCTTGTGCTGCATTGTGGTGACCAGTATACTACAGTACAATAGTCCAGTGCTGTTCTCGCTGCCCAGTGTCAGTTCTAGTATCCTCATCAGTGCTCAGTACCACTGGTCATTGTCTTGTGCTGCATTGCGGTGACCAGTATACTACAGTACAATAGTCCAGTGCTGCATCTTGCTGCCCAGTGTCAGTTCTAGTATCCTCATCAGTGCTCAGTATCACTGCTCATTGTCTTGTGCTACATTGTGGTGACCAGTATACTACTGTACAATAGTCCAGTGCTGCATCTTGCTGCCCAGTGTCAGTTCTAGTATCCTCATCAGTGCTCAGTATCACTGCTCATTGTCTTGTGCTGCATTGTGGTGACCAGTAAACTACAGTACAGTAGTCCAGTGCTACATATTGCTGCCCAGTGCCAGTTCTAGTATCCTCATCAGTGCTCAGTATCACTGCTCATTGTCTTGTGCTGCATTGTGGTGACCAGTATACTACAGTACAATAGTCCAGTGCTGCATCTTGCTGCCCAGTGTCAGTTCTAGTATCCTCATCAGTGCTCAGTATCACTGCTCATTGTCTTGTGCTGCATTGTGGTAACCAGTATGCTACAGTACATTACTAAAAGTCCAGTGTCTTGTGCTGCATCTTGCTGCTGTAGGGTGCTGTGGTAGTGTTCTGTCACTTTGCATACGTCATCATCATTCCAGTCACAGTGGTATCTGGTATCTATCTAATGGTATCTAATTCCAGACATTACTGCCGACTAATTCCAAATATATTACTGGCATATAATACCACACATTAAAAAATGGAGAACAAAAATTTGGATGGTAAAATAGGGAAAGATCAAGATCCACTTCCACCTAGTGCTGAAGCTGCTGCCACTAGTCATGGCAGAGATGATGAAATGCCATCAACGTCGTTTGCCAAGGCTGTCATAGTAGAGAGCATGTAAAATCAAAAAAACAAAAGTTCAGGAAAATGACCCAAAATCTAAATTAAAATTGTCTGAGGAGAAGCGTAAACTTGCCAATATGCCATTTATGACACGGAGTGGCAAGGAACAGCTGAGGCCCTGGCCTGTGTTCATGGCTAGTGGTTCAGCTTCACATGACGATGGAAGCACTCATCCTCCTGCTAGAAAAATCAAAAGAGTTAAGCTGGCAAAAGCACAGGAAAGAAGTGTGCGTTCTTCTAAATCACAAATCCCCAAGGAGAGTCCAATTGTGTCGGTTGCGACGCCTGACCTTCCCAACACTGGACGGGAAGAGGGAGCTCCTTCCACCATTTGCACGCCCCCTGCAAGTGCTGGAAGGAGAACCCACAGTCCAGTTCCTGATATTCAAATTGAAGATGTCACTGTTGAAGTACACCAGGATGAGGATATGGGTGTTGCTGGTGCTGAGGAGGAAATTGACAAGGAGGATTCTGATGGTGAGGTGGTTTGTTTAAGTCAGGCACCCGGGGAGACACCTGTTGTCCGTGGGATGAAGGCCATTGACATGCCTGGTCAAAATAGAAAAAAAATCACCTCTTCGGTGTGGAATTATTTTAACAGAAATGCGGACAACAGGTGTCAAGCTGTGTGTTGCCTTAGTCAAGCTGTAATAAGTAGGGGTATAGCCGTTAATCACCTAGATACATCCTTCCTTATACGTCACCTGGAGCACATTCATCAGAAGTCATTGACAAGTTCAAAAACTTTGGGTGACAGCGGAAGCAGTCCACTGACCATTAAATCCCTTCCTCTTGTAACCAAGCTCCTGCAAACCACCCCACCAACTCTCTCAATGTCAATTTCCTCCTTAGACAGGAATGCCAATAGTCCTGCAGGTCATGTCACTGGCAAGTCTGACAAGTCATCTCCTAACTTTGATTCCTCCAATGGATCCTTGAGTGGAACGCCTACTGCTGCTGTTGCTGCTGGCGCTGCTGCTGTTGTTGTTGCTGGGAGTCGATTGTCATCCCAGAGGGGAAGTCGGAAGACCACTTGTACTACTTCCAGTAAGCAATTGACTGTCCAACAGTCCTTTGCGAGGAAGATGAAATATCACAGCAGTCATCCTGTTGCAAAGCGGATAACTCAGGCCTTGACAACTATGTTGGTGTTAGATGTGCGTCCGGTATCCGCCGTTAGTTCACAGGGACTTAGAGAATTGCTTGAGGTAGTGTGTCCCCGGTACCAAATACCATCTAGGTTCCACTTCTCTTGGCAAGCAATACCGAGAATGTACACAGACATCAGAAAAATGGTCACAAGTGTCCTAAAAAATGCAGATGTACCCACTGTCCACTTAACCATGGACATGTGGACAAGTGGAGCAGGGCAGACTAAGGACTATATGACTGTGACAGCCCACTGGGTAAATGTATTGCCTCCCGCAGCAACAACAGCAGCAGCGGCACCAGTAGCAGCATCTCGCAAACGCCAACTCGTTCCTAGGCAGGCTACGCTTTGTATCACCGCTTTCCATAAGAGGCACACAGCTGACAACCTCTTACGGAAACTGAGAAACATCATCGCAGATTGGCTTACCCCAATTAGATTCTCCTGGGGATTTGTGACATCGTCAACGCCACCAATATTGTGCGTGCATTACATCTGGGCAAATTCCAGCACGTCCCATGTTTTGCACATACAATGAATTTGGTTGTAAGAATTTTTTTTAAAAACGACAGGGGCGTGCAGGAGATGCAGTTGATGGCCCGAAGATTCGCGGTCCACTTTCGGTATTCAGCCACCGCGTACCGAAGACTGAAGCACCAGCAAACACTCCTGAACATGTCCTGCCATCAGCTGAAGCAAGAGGTGGTAACGAGGTAGAATTCAACACTCTATATGCTTCAGAGGATGGAGGAGCAGCAAAAGGCCATTCAAGCCTATACATCTGCCTACAATATAGGCAAAGGAGGGGGAATGCACCTGACTCAAGCGCAGTGAAGAATGATTTCACCGTTGTGCAAGGTTCTGCAACCCTTTGAACTTGCCACACGTGAAGTCAGTTCAGACACTGCCAGACTAAGTCAGGTCATTCCCCTCATCAGGCTTTTGCAGAAGCAGCTGGAGAGATTGAAGGAGGAGCTAAAATGGAGCGATTCCGCTAGGCATGTGGGACTTGTGGATGGAGCCCTTCATTCAATTAACCTGGTTAAGGTTCACGGGTGGTCAATCTGTTGAAATAAGAGCACTACATTTTGGCCACCGTGCTCGATCCTAGGTTTAAAGCCTATGTTGTATCTCTCTTTCCGGCAGACACAAGTGTGCAGATGTTCAAAGACCTGCTGGTGAGACACATGTCAAGTCAAGTGGAACGTGACCTGCCAACAGCTCCTCCTTCATTTTCTACCACTACTGGAGCTGCCAGAAAAGGATAACATTTCAAAACCACCCGCTGGTGGTGATGCAGGGCAGTCAGGAGCAAGTGCTGACATCTGGTCTGGACTGAAGGACCTGCCAACGATTACTGACATGTCATCTACTGTCACTGCAAATGATTCTGTCAACATTGAAACAATGATGGAGGATTATATGAGTGACAGCATCACTGTAGGCATGTCAGACAGTCAGTACATATACTGGCAGGAAAAAGAGGCCATTTGGAGGCCCTTGCACAAACTGGCTTTATTTTACCTAAGTTGCCCCTCCTCCAATGTGTTGTCCGAAAGACTGTTTAGTGCAGCCGGTAACCTTGTCAGCAATCGGCGTAGGAGGTTACTTCCAGAAAATGTGGAGAAGATGATGTTCATCAAAATGAATTATAATCAATTCCTCTGTGGAGACATTTACCAGCAATTGCCTCCAGAAAGTACACAGGGACCTGTGATGGTGGATTCCAGTGGGGACGAATTAATACTCTGTTAGGAGGGGGATGTACACAGTGAAAGGAGTGTTGAATCGGACGATGAGGAGGATGTGGACATCTTGCTACTGTAGAGCCAGTTTGTTCATTGAGAGATTGATTGCTTCTTTTTTGGTGGGTGCCCAAACCAACCAGTCATTTCAGCCACAGTCATGTGGCAGACCCTGTTGCTGAAATGATGGGTTTGCTAAAGTGTGCATGTCCTGTTTATACAACATAAGGGTGGGTGGGAGGGCCCAAGGACAATTCCATCTTGCACCTCTTTTTTTTATTTATCTTTGCATCATGTGCTGTTTGGGGACTAATTTTTAGTGCCATCCGGTCTGACACTGCAGTGCCACTCCTAGATGGGCCAGGTGTTTGTGCCGCCCACTTGGGTCACTTAGCTTAGTCATCCAGTGACCTCGGTGCAAATTTTAGGACTAAAAATAATATTGTGAGGTGTGAGGTATTCAGAATAGACTGGAAATGAGCGGAAATTATGGTTATTGAGGTTAATAATACTATAGGCTCAAAATTACCCCCAAATTCTGTGATTTAAGCTGTTTTTGAGGGTTTTTTGAAAAAAAAAAAACCCACCCGAATCTAAAACGCACCAGAATCCGACAAAAATTCTTAAGGGAGGTTTTGTCAAAACGCGTCCAAATCCAAAACACGACCGCGGAACCGAATCCAAAACCAAAACACAAAACCCGAAAAATGCCTGCTGCACATCTCTACTTACTAGAATGTGGATGCACGAAACAAAACGTGGGCAGAACAACTAGGGTTCTAAAAACATGTATAAACGAACACATTAGGAATATTAAGAGGGGATACAAAGACCACAACCTGTCTAAACATTTCAAAGAAAAGCACAACATTGACCCAAAATCATTACATTTTTTGGGCATACAGGAGGTGCTTCCCAATTGGAGGGGAGGTGATTATATATTTCAAATCAACACGACGGAACTCAGATGGATGTATGAGTTGAAAATACAGTACTGGTCCCCTCTGGACTTAAATAATGAGGTAAAATCCATAATTTGTAAGAAATGATACACAAAATTGTTAATTTTCAAATGGTCTGAGTTTGACTGAGCCAAACTCTCTTACTTACTCAAAGTATATACGTTACTATATGATAAATCAGTGCAGCAACTTCATATATTTTTCATCAAATGATGTTCCAAATTTCCTATGCATTTGTTATTCACCCCATATTTATGTGTGACAATAGGGGAACTTACTTAAATGCTAATCTACAGAAAGAGGCACAACAATTTACTAAGAAGACTCAACCATGTGCTTAAGGGCCCTCATTTTGAGATGATAGCTCGCTGGCTAGTTTTAGCAGCCGTGGAAACGCTATGCTGCCGCCCACTGGGGAGTGTATTTTAGCTTAGCAGAAGTGCGACCGCATGTGCAGCCGAGCTCTGCAAACAGTTTGTGCATTTTCTGAGTAGCTCTGAACCTACTCAGCGTTTGCGATCACTTCAGCCTATTCGTGTCCGGATTTGACATCATACACCTGCCCAGCGAACGCCCAGCCCCGCCTGCGTTTTTTCAGACACGCCTGCATTTTTGTAAACATTCCCTGAAAATGGTCAGTTAACACCCAGAAACGCCCCCTTCCTGTCACTCTTCTTGTGGCCATCAGTGCGACTGGAAACTTCGTTAGAACCTGTGCACAACCACAACATGCTTTGTACCTGTACGTCGCGCATGCGCATTGCGGAGCATACGCATGTGCAGAAATGCAATTTTTTAGCCTGATCGCTGTGCTGCGAACAACGGCAGCTAGCGATCAACTCGGAATGACCCCCAATATTCACCTGAATCAATCAAGTGAACTATTAGTGATTGACAAAGTAGCACAACCAATGAAACATCAGCTTAACCAAGACCAGGTGTACAAGCACAAAAAAATGAGAGACACAGATGTCTAACCAGTTACAGGAAAGCTAACCGTTAAAACCATTTAGGAATGGACTACTGTACACACAACTCCCAGATGAAGCCCTGAAGCAGGTTGAAATGCATTGGAGCAGATTACCAGCATTACAAGCCATTACGCCGCAAGTTGCAAGATCTGACACTGTAACAAGCCCATTACCGAAAACCCAGCAATCACATGATGCAGGATGCACAGAAAATCTATTACCATCATCCAGCAGCAAGAACTGAGGAGGCAAGCTGGTGGAGAGACAGGACGCGCGGCAAAGGGGGTAAAACAGGCGATCCTCTGTACGTGGAGGAGATATGCGGTAAACAGCTCAGCAAAACCAGTAGCCGCAGCTATCTCCTCCCTAGACAAGACCCTGACTCACACGCTGATTGTGTCCCGGGGCAGCATCTGTCAAACGAATGCACCTCTGCAGTCAGTCCTCTCTCTCCCTTGTACAACTGGGAAGGGGGAAGGAGGGAAGGGGGTGCAGTGGAACCCTACCGGGCTCCTCCAACAGGCCCAGGTAGTTACCCAACTTCCCCCCTTGGCACCACTGCTTATGCAGTTTAGCCCAAAAGCTACTACACTAATTCCTAAACAAATTGCAGTGGAGACATTTTATGCCATTTCAGCTGTGAGAGTATTAGCTTATAATTAACTGACTCTATGGACCTGATTGTGAGTCAGATGCAGTGTTCATCTCAGGTGCAGTTGAGCAATTTCTTCCTACTGCACATGCATGTAAGTCACACTGCACGTGTCCAGAATCCATGTACACAGAGTGGCAGCTGCAACGTAGATGCACAGTCTCAGAAATGTCTTGACAATCTATTGGGTACTCCTGGTCTATGACTAGGTGGTGAGTCGGAGGTGGCTATGCAGATGTGGGATGTTGGTG
Source organism: Pseudophryne corroboree (assembly GCF_028390025.1). Lineage (NCBI taxonomy): Eukaryota > Metazoa > Chordata > Amphibia > Anura > Myobatrachidae > Pseudophryne > Pseudophryne corroboree. Next base: position 651,802,251 of record NC_086449.1, read on the forward strand.
CAGGATACCAGCTGAACTCTGTTGTTTTTTAAAGGGGCAATCACTTACAAGGCAAAATCATGCCTTTTATGTGTTTGACCTGTCAAAGTCAGAAAAATATCATGCTACACGTTGCCATATATCCACCCCATGCGCGTGCCGCTGCACGTACACATTCTCTCCCGTGCGTGCGCATATTCGCAGTTGCGTGACGGCGCCTCCTCGGCCATGCGCTGGAGCGCATGGTATGTGCATTTACGGTAGAGTTTGCGTACGTCTAGCGGGCGACTCAATCGTTACATAGTAAATCCAAATAGTATGTTTTATAGATAATGTTCCCCTTAATAATAACCGAAAGTTTGTTTATTGTGACTGGTCCCTGGACAGAGGAATTCCTCTTTGCATGATACGAAGGGTCAGATAGGATTTGAGCAGTGGTGTTTGGTACCTAACTAAAGAACATTTTATTAGAAACAATCCGGTGCTGGTTAGGTAAAGATTAATCGCTCCTGCGTATAGTTATGTCTATAAGTAGTTTCTGGACATTTATTCATTGTCCATGTGTTGGAAATCCTGAGATTCCCTTCCACCTGAGCAGTCGGAAATAGTCACAGCCCACCTGTTCAAACAAACCTATGACCTTTTGTTGTAATATGAAGACAGATTCCTGTGACCAATGAACAATGAGATGGTAGGGCCCTTTGTAGTGTACTGTATGTAGTGTATATATAAACAGCCAGCCTGGAGCAGCTCAGGTCTCTCCCCACAACGGTTTTCATCATTGACTAACCAGGAGCTGGTAACCAGATTGCGCCTGCGATTCATTCCCAGTGTGTAAGTACTCTCTGTGACCAACTTATTCCCTGTTTGTATTTGCCATACTCTCTCTCTCTCTCTCTGTTATTGTATAAGATTGTGACGCTATTGTATATTTAGGTGTAGTTATTCTGCTTAGATATTGATGTTAGTTTGTAGTGTATGGATTGTTAACTGTTTTCCCCTTTTTACATAGCTAGATATTGTTAGTAAAGGTTTTGGAACCTTAGCAAGGTATTGTGTGTTTATTACATTGCTGAGAGTATTCAGAGTGTCTCAATCGCTCAAGAGGCTTTCATACAATAGAGGTTAATTAGCATTGCATTGTGCTCACATTACAAAACCAAGGTTTACAGTATAGGCTCAGCCTTTCATTGTGTTGCATACAAGGTTTACTGAGTGTCATCCCGTGAGCGTCTGCGCCGCTCGTGTTCCCCTCGTGGTCACGAGCGTCCGCTACGCTGGTAGCGTAGCATTACGGTAGTCGGCCGCCTATAGCGTGCTCGACACCAAGCGTTAAGCTGTGAGCGAGCGTGCCGCATGTGCGTCTCGACCACGGCTAAGCGTCTGCTACACTAAGTGCGTACCCTTACGGTACCCCATACGCCAATTGCGTACTAAGTCTCTTACCCACATATAGTGAATGTTATAAGATAAATATTTAGCTTTATCAATTGGGGTCAAGTCCGGTCCATCTCATATCCGCAGTCAGGCGAAAATGCGCAGACTTTATCGATCAGCAAAGGGAGGAAAGGTAGTATCTTGCAGTGCTGATCAGATGAGAGTCTGCGTCTGATTCTTTTGGCTTGTAGGGATGCTGGTGGAATACGAAGAAGGTAGGAACATTAAGCTATTGTCTTTGTAAATCTGGTTTTTATTTCTATTTGGTGCCAACTGCACACGCAGATTGGATGGCTTGTCTGTTTAAATAGGTTTAAAAGTATTTTTAATCGCTCTGCATAGCGTGAAAGTTTTTACCCAGGCTTAAAAATAACTTCAGGGGCTGGCATGATGATTTTCTTTGTGACAAAAGGAGCCGCATGGTCTGTCCTCCATTTTGTGTAACCCTCATGGATGTGGAAGGGGGAGGAGCAGCGGCCATTTTGGGAAGGTCAAATTTTTTTTTTTCTAAGCGGCTGATTTTAAGTTGACTCATTAAATAATCAGCCATCCAATGTAAAAAAGAAATTATCATTTAATGAGTTTTTAATGCATTTGTTTAGTCCATGTCATGGTCAATCATGAGTGGTTCAGATAGAGTTTGATATAAGTTAATAGTGGAATGAGTATTTGATTTAAGAACAATACACAGATAAAACAAAGTTTTGGTTTTGTTTTTGTTTTTTTGGTTTCTTTACCTCCCTATTCTAGGATTCTCTGCTTGGTGTAGGATAGCCATTGAAGTGCAAATTAACCTGTATAACTGGGTTTTGTTTTTTTTTCCTCTCCCAGCAGTGAAAGAAATCGCACATTCATATGCAAATTATAAGCACAGAATAGGGTCTCATATATGTAATAGTGATTAGTACATATATGTAATATCTATATGTGCGTGCTTACATCAATGTATGTTATTAGATTAATTTAGAATTGCATTTTCATTTGTGTATTTTCACATATCTCACTTTCCTGTTTGCCATTTATAATTGATAACGTGCTGAGAAAGATTTGTTGCTAGTGGTAGTTAAAAGTAAAAATAATACGTTAAGGGGTAAATTGTAAAACACGCAAACGGCTTTGCCTAAAGATACAAGGAAAGATCTGTGTGGTGCTTGGTAGATGATTACAGTTAAAGATCATTTACATTGATATAAACGTGTTAGTTGTGTTACTGTGGACATATCTGGCCTGCGTACACGTGTCTCTAACAAGGGGCAGAACGAGTGTACGCGACGCAAGGGCCGATGCACTGAGCGTTTATTACGCAACGGAGCGTCTGGGTATGCCCACGTGATACAAATCACACGATAGTATTGTTTTAGTTAGGCGATAAGGAGGCAACGCGATAATAGCGCAAGTCAAATCTCAGTGTCCAAAATTTTAAGATAATAGATCCTTCTCTAGTTGCAACTCCTCGGGATTAGCCTGTGATACTGAATGAAAGGGATTTCTGCGCAGAAACGAAAGTAAAGAGTATATGAGGTGAAAGTGTGTGTATACATATATATAAGTTTCTAATTTTTGGGTGGAACCACAGGAAATCATCGAGTTCTCGTGAGGTACATACGTGTAAGTGACGGCACGGTGGCTTGGGAGGCATCCCTTGTTAAACATATTAAAAGAAGAGCATTAGAGTATAGCAGACAAGGAGGTCACGGACCAGGAGGTCCAGGTACAGCAGACTAGGAGGTCACGGACCAGGAGGTCCAGGTACAGCAGACTAGGAAGTCCGCTATAGATAAAGAGTAAAGGAGCACAACACCAGGAAGGGTTGGTGCGGTACCCATATAGGCCATTAAGCTCTGGCTGAAGGAATTCGCAGCCACAATTTTCGATTCCACTGGTCGCTCCGCACATAAGATTAGTTGCTAATGTGCAGAACGATTGTACCGCACGTAATTGTGTGCATTAGTTAGTAACTTGACCCAGTACCATTTGCGTACGCTAGAGGGGTCATAAACGCTATTTGTACATTCTAACGTGATTTGTGTAATTTTTTTTATTTTAAGGGAGGTTCGCTGGTCACTCGGGAATTCTCTAACAACCAATAGTTACTGGGAAGGGTTAAGTGCTCTTCGGATCACACCCACATGTTCCAGTAAATAGAGGTTCAGGTCGCAGGGGCCCTAGGTTGAGTACGCCAGCGCTAAGGCAGTGTGTGGGCGTATTGGTCGACATGGGCGAGTGAGTGGAGGTACTCGGTAAACTTCCGCCGCCGGCCTACCCCGGACATCTTGGTTTTTGTAAGGGTTCACTGAAGACCCTGATTTGAAGGTCAGAGGTAGTGAAAGCAACACCTGCAAAGATGGGGGCCAGTTGTTCAGGTAGGGGGCGATCAACCTCGGTTCGGGTTGACTTAGTAAACCGGCCAATAGAGTCGGCGAAGATAACGTGTGATACAGACCGGGAAGTCCGAAATGGATCACACGCAAAGGTAATATTCAATGAATGGGAAAGAATGACTGTGCATGACGGGGAAAAGTTCCTACGGGTAGGCAGTTTTAGCCCCGAGGTGTTACAAAATCTAAGGAGAAGGATATGTCTCATTAAATCTGCAAAGAGACGGATCAAACATTATGATTGTTTACAGTTATGGCAACGGGAAGGTGAGAGACAAGGAGGATTAGCTTACACAGCTGACTCTCACTGTGGTAAGAAAAATATGGCAACAAGAGAGAAGGTGGTTACAGAGAGTGGCACACTGGAGTATGATAAAAATGCACTTAGCAACTGTATTAATGATGATAAGAATAAAAGTAACAAATGTAACAATGATAAAAGTAAAACTGTTAAATGTACAACTGTTAACCCGTGCAAGTTGCACTCCATGTTAAACTTCCCTCAGGATTACAAGCAAGAAAGTGAGCCCAGCACGATGTCGGCACCTTTTCCAGCAGCCATCACACAAGACATCCAGGTGGACGCGCCCAGATCGGTAAAGGCAGTAATCAAACCCCCTAACGGAGGGTCAGGTGAGGTCGTGTCCACAGGTACGTACGGTGTTATATATCACGCACAAACAAATGTACCTCATATTGTAGAACCAACACAAGATGATGTAATTGAATTTAATCCTGTCAGGGTGATCACAGTCCCCAATGGGAAGACTGACGCTCAGGGAACCATTCCCGTCAGGGACAGTGCAATGCGCCGTCCCTGGTCCCGGATGGAATTGAGAGCAATTATGTCTGAATTCCCTGATCCTAGGAAAGACCTAGTTGCATGTCAGAGATTTATTAAAGAACTAGGAAACTCCGCCGAACCCACCAACAAAGATTGGCGGACAGTGCTGAGGGCATGTTTGCCCTCCAGTGTTGACCCTGCAAAATTTATTACTGATTGTAAATTAGACCCAGAAGTACCTCAAACGGAGGAAAACAATCAGGAATGTATTAAGCAGATCAACCAACAGTTAGGAGTATATTTCCCAGCCATTGTCGAGTGGAACAAAATCTTCTCCATAAGACAAAACGAAGGGGAAAGTTCTTCTAATTATTTCCATCGGGCATTGCAGGACATGACTAGGTATACAGGTATAGAAAACATCGAAACAAGTGCACCGCATAGAGAAGTAGCAATATTTGTGTTAATGGATGGTTTAAAGGAAGTGTTGAGAGCAAGGGTACAGACCACAAATCCAAACTGGAGAAATATCTCGGTGGCTGCATTAAGAAAGTCCGCTGTTGGGCATGAGCAAAACATCAGCAAGCACAGGGAAACACAGAGAAGTAAGAAGCCTCAGATCCCTGTGGGTAAGTCAAAGGTGATAAGGTGTTATAATTGCCAGAAGGAAGGTCATTATGCAAGAGATTGTAGATCAAGAAATAGACAAAGGTTATATAAACCCCCTATACAAGCACACGAGCAGAGTTATGACACACGAAATTGTAATCAGGGATCATATAGGAAGAAGTTTGGGCCGCACCTGTTATATGCAGTCAGGAAAGGTGATCATTAGGACTGATAGTAAGCCTGAGGTTACAGTCAATGAAATTGGGAGGTCATTCCGTGTAGACGCAGGAACGGCCGGGTAAACTTTGTAATTTATCTGTAAATGTTTCTTTCTCCCCATCTCTGACGTTCATCGGCAGAACTCAAACATCACATAGCTACTTGGTCTTTGCAGAGGTCTACCTAACCCCAGTGTGACCTACCGACATCGGTGTGTCCTGGCCAGGCACAAAAGGGTAGAGTGTGGAAATACTGGTGGGGAGGGGACTTCGCAAAGATACCAGTGGATGTATTGGTTTGACAGCCTGATGGTGAACGGAAGATCTGACAATGGTTTTTTGTTTGTTGTTTAATGTAAAATGCGATGAATTGTTCTCTCTCTCGTTTTTTTTTTTTTTCTCTCTTCTCTCTCATGTTCTTATGTTTTAAAGATGGTATGTCACACATCAGTTAGACAAATGGTAATGCAAGATTTTTGCTCCTTACAGAAAGATCGCAGATTTGGAAGGAATATTGTATCACCGGAATGTTCGTTTGGAAGACTGAGAGACAGCACCTTTGAGATGACAGCAGAGCAAGAGGAACAACAAGACTAGAGGACATAAGACATCGTAACATTTTTCTTTCCCCTCAAAGTATTCTTTTGTACCCCCATTACAAATTTCTCTTTCTCCTCCTGTAAGATGGACTCGCCCCAAGAGACTGCAGTCCGTGTTTTCCTGTTGACCATGATGTTGACCAGAGCAGTCTGTTTCGGTGAGAGTACCAGTGAGGTCGAGAAAGGATCTGGAATGGGTTCTGATGACAGAGACGGAGGTGTAAATTTCCAATAGAAACACAATCACCGAGCAAAGGCGAGTACCTGAAAACGATCTAGCAGCCATGTTATTTATAGACATTGTGAAGGATTGTTAGCTGAAGAGAACTGCATCTGTAGGCATTGCGACAACATAGTTGAGGATGGGTGCATCAAGAAATGTCAGTCCAGTCTTAATATCCACATGGACCGGCATCCATTGAGTGACTATCACTCCTTAGTGGGTAAAGTGTTAAACCAGACAGACTGTTGGGTATGCTCTCAAGTACCTCAAGGTCATAGCAAATCAGCTCAAGTACCTCTCCTACAGTTAAAGGGAATGGTACTAGTACTAAGTGGTGGGAGGCTGGTGGACAAGAGGTTTAATATCTCTAGTCCTCCTAGTTTGAAGCTCCACCAATATCATGTGGATAGGTCCTTAGTGTGCTTTAACATTTCCAATCCCCGAAAGCCGGGAAATTGGGAAGTGTCATGAAGTAATCAAACCATGACCTTTTCTTACAGAGCCGACAGAATGCCCATAGACACAGAACTTATACGCCAGATAGCCGACCACGGAATTTTTTTCCGGTATAGGTACACTTTAGGAAGTAGGACCATGCGAGTTGGAGAAGTATCACCAGGATACTGTGCACATATCGAACAACCTGATACGTGTACTAGGCAGATGGGAAAGTTAGGGTTAGGAGATTTCACATGGAAAATTTGTAACATGGTAATGTCATACTCTGTCCCATATGTTCTCCCCGATGATGCATATTTCATATGCGGGAGGAAGGCGTATAAGTGGCTTGCCCCTAACTCAGAAGAATTATGTTATATTGGAAAAGTACTACCTGAAGTAATGACTGTATCCCATAACAAAATGAAAGATATTCACTGCAGTGCCCAAGCTCCTTATACTCACACTCATTACAAGCACGTCGTTAAACGGCACCTGATAGAGAGGACAGAGCATCCAGCCTCTGATCTGATCCATGAATCCACCAGGATTCAATTCCTACTCGCGTTAGATATCACTCGTACCGCCAGAGGAGTGATAAATTATAAATATATATCTGCGCTAGCAAATTTATTAGACAATATCACCGAAATGTATGACGACACATTCAGGTACACTGGGAAAGAGTTACAAGCCTACAAAACAGAACTGGTTCAGCATAGAATGATTCTTAATTACCTCACAGCTGTGACAGGCGGGTATTGTGTTACCCTAGCAACTCAATATGGAATAAAGTGCTGCACGTACATTACAAACAGCACGGAGGACCCAGCCGAGGTCATAGACCAAAAGATGGATGACATTCTACAATTAAAATGGGAGTTCCGAAGGAGACATAATCTCACTCTCGCTGCTGTGGGTAATGAGCTGACCAGTTGGGTGTCATGGTTGAACCCACAAAATTGGTTCTCTGGTTTAGGAGAATGGGCCCAAAGTATTATTATGGATGTAGGGAAATGTCTTTTGTGTATTCTAGGAGTCGTCATATTGGTTGGCCTGATATTTAGATGCGTTCGGGCTTTAACGTAGTGTAAAGGTAGTACTAGAGTGATGAGTCTGAGGAGCGAGGACACTGTAATAACAACTAATTTGATTTATGACCCAACGATAGAGACAATGTTGTGATGAAAATGTGAGTCCACGGTCCGTTTCTTTCACCCGTTTCTCCTTTGTTTTCCTCCAAGGTACAAAGACATCCGCTTGGAAGAAGAATTTGACAACCTCTTTTAATACAGACCATTGATGGACTATACCACAGACCCCCAATATCCCTAGTGACTTTAAATTTTTACGATAGCCCAAATACTTTAGTGACTGTAACTTTCTGGACAATGGAAAAGCTTTTGTTGCCATTTATAGCAAAAGCACCGAGAGACATCAGACAACATGTACATCAAGACAAGACATCAGACAAGACCTCAATCGGCGACTGTTTGTTTAAACTTACATAGTTTACGACTGCATTTATAACGATTGCTTCTTATCTTCACCTCTACAACCTTCAGGTAATAACACATAGTCGATAGGGAATATAGACACAGATATCAGCATTCACATACCCCCCCATTCATGTATCATCAACTAAATGTGCTCCCCATTTGTTGCAACCAAAAGCCGAAAAGAGCTCGGTAAAGTTTGACAGCCCATCCACAGACCCTTGATACGGGATAAGAAGGAATTCAAATGTATACTTCGCAATACCTCGAAGCTTGATTTAAAACACATACGGCACGATGATACATGACCCCTCAAACATGGATTCATACACACATGTTTCTACTATCTCACTAGGTCATACCTTTTTCCCACCTTCTCCTCTCCTCCCTTTTCCCAATCATAAAATGGTATTCACATGATGACATATATTTTTCTTTTGTTTGAACTGTTTTAGGAAGTGGCAGTTATTGATGACTGCCAAAGGGTGGACTGTCAAAGTCGGAAAAATATCATGCTACACGTTGCCATATATCCACCCCATGCGCGTGCCGCTGCACGTACACATTCTCTCCCGTGCGTGCGCATATTCGCAGTTGCGTGACGGCGCCTCCTCGGCCATGCGCTGGAGCACATGGTATGTGCATTTACGGTAGAGTTTGTGTGCGTCTAGCGGGCGACTCAATCGTTACATAGTAAATCCAAATAGTATGTTTTATAGATAATGTTCCCCTTAATAATAACTGAAAGTTTGTTTATTGTGACTGGTCCCTGGACAGAGGAATTCCTCTTTGCATGATACGAAGGGTCAGATAGGATTTGAGCAGTGGTGTTTGGTACCTAACTAAAGAACATTTTATTAGAAACAATCCGGTGCTGGTTAGGTAAAGATTAATCGCTCCTGCGTATAGTTATGTCTATAAGTAGTTTCTGGACATTTATTCATTGTCCATGTGTTGGAAATCCTGAGATTCCCTCCCACCTGAGCAGTCTGAAATAGTCACAGCCCTCCTGTTCAAACAAACCTATGACCTTTTGTTGTAATATGAAGACAGATTCCTGTGACCAATGAACAATGAGATGGTAGGGCCCTTTGTAGTGTACTGTATGTAGTGTATATATAAACAGCCAGCCTGGAGCAGCTCAGGTCTCTCCCCACAACGGTTTTCATCATTGACTAACCAGGAGCTGGTAACCAGATTGCGCCTGCGATTCATTCCCAGTGTGTAAGTACTCTCTGTGACCAACTTATTCCCTGTTTGTCTTTGCCATACTCTCTCTCTCTGTTATTGTATAAGATTGTGACGCTATTGTATATTTATGTGTAGTTATTCTGCTTAGATATTGATGTTAGTTTGTAGTGTATGAATTGTTAACTGTTTTCCCCTTTTTACATAGCTAGATATTGTTAGTAAAGGTTTTGGAACCTTAGCAAGGTATTGTGTGTTTATTACATTGCTGAGAGTATTCAGAGCGTCTCAATCGCTCAAGAGGCTTTCATACAATAGAGGTTAATTAGCATTGCATTGTGCTCACATTACAAAACCAAGGTTTACAGTATAGGCTCAGCCTTTCATTGTGTTGCATACAAGGTTTACTGAGTGTCATCCCGTGAGCGTCTGCGCCGCTCGTGTTCCCCTCGTGGTCACGAGCGTCCGCTACGCTGGTAGCGTAGCATTATGGTAGTCGGCCGCCTATAGCGTGCTCGACACCAAGCGTTAAGCTGTGAGCGAGCGTGCCGCATGTGCGTCTCGACCACGGCTAAGCGTCTGCTACACTAAGTGCGTACTCTTATGGTACCCCATACGCCAATTGCGTACTGAGTCTCTTACCCACATATAGTGAATGTTATAAGATAAATATTTAGCTTTATCAGACCCTTTAAAAAAACATCCGAGTTCAGTCAGCATCCCGCACAGCCTCCAAACTTGGTCGGCATTACATCCGGCCCTATGTGTTGGAGATGGTGGTAAATACTGTTTATTTATGTAAACATGGACATGTCTTTAAAAGCATTTGCACTATTATTTCTTATGCAGAAGCAGAAATTACATTCATACAAATAAATGAAGTGAGTTTATACAGGTGTGTCCACATACATCTAGGCTCATTAGTGGAGATGCCTGGAACGAGTGAGCCCCATGCAACTCTGCTAATGTTTGCCAAAAATGCTTCTTAGTTGCAATGCAATGCAATTTTTACACACAAGAAGATTGTGCTGATTAATTTGATATGCGACACTTGCATACACAGATGGAGCTGCACTCATCTGAGGCTGCTCCATCGCAAACGTGCACTCCTGGCGTGACTAGGTGATCCTTGTCACACTGGGAGTGCACAGACACACTTCCATTCAGAGTGTCTCTATCTGGGCGCGCGGACGGAGACGCTCTCCATTCAAGTGAATGGGGCGCATCTCCGCAGCGGGCACGCACATCCGGACAGCGACAATCTCGGCGATAGGCATCTGTGTACTGTATGTAGAACAAAGGAACGCCCGCTGCATCATAGCAATTTCTATGCAGATTCAGAGACTCAGTCACAAAAAGATATAGAGGTGTTGTATATCATATTAATCTAAAGAGTCTCCTCGTACATCCTTGCGTTGCAACTAAGATGCATTTTCAGAAAAGAAGACACCCGATGCTAGCAGAGTCTCACGGGACCTGATGTTAAGAGAGGGGCTGCAGCTAAGATTTAATAGGACACATCTGTATCTAATCATATTTCAGACATACAGGTTGAGTATCCCATATACAAATATTCCGAAATACTGACTTTTTTGAGTGAGATAGTGAAACCTTTGTTTTCTGATGGCTCAGTGTACACAAACTTTGTTTAATACACAAAGTTATTAAAAATATTGTATTAAATGACCTCCAGGCTCTGTGTATAAGGTGTATATGAAACATAAATGAATTGTGTGAATGTACACACACTTTGTTTAATGCACAAAGTTATTAAAAATATTGGCTAAACTGACCTTCAGGCTGTGTGTATAAGATGTATATGGAACATAAATGCATTCTGTGCTTAGACTTAGGTCCCATCGCCATGATATATCATTATGGTATGCAATTATTCCAAAATACGGAAAAATCCGATATACAAAATACTTCTGGTCCAAAGAATTTTGAATAAGGGATACTCAACCTATATATATGCAATTAACAAAATTGTTTTGAGAATATGTAACAGTTTTCCATACCCTATACATAAGGGAATGAGGTCAATAGTATTAGAATACCTAGAGAAAGGGAAAAAAAAGCCCCCAAAAATAATCATATAAAATATGAAAATGCCACTGTACAGATTAATGAGGATGATGTCAACTTTATTAAACACACACTGATCCAGGCTGTCAAATTGTGATTACACGTTTTCTTCCTTTTCTCTTCTGCTTAAGCCTTATATATACTTTAAGAATCCTTTAAACTAATCTTTTGCAGTCAAAACTTTGCACTGATCATACTTTGCTCTTTTGGAGGAAGAAACCAGATAACTATACTTCTTAAGAGCTGTCAAGCTTAATTCATAATTGAAATTCAAGTTTGTATGTTTTAAAAGGGTGCAATGATTCATTTTTCACAATTTTCACAATGATAATGACATACTTTATTTTAACTTTACAGGCTAAAGAAAAAGCTGCTTTAATAGTTGAAGTCTATATACATTTACAATCAATGCCCTAGCATGACTATTGCTCTGGTGTCACTTTATTGGTTTCCTGGTGTCCTAATTTTCCATTCGCATACAGTAGTAGACCTGTGCTCAACTCTCATCTCCTATTAATGTTCATCACAAACTATAGAATTAGTGCTGATGATATAGACCTGGGGCCTAATTCAGAGATGTATGGTATTTAACAGCAACAGGGTATGATGTTAGTGTATTAGAATGCTTAATAATTATAGACACTCCCTTTCTAATATGTGTAAGCCTGAATATTCAGTGATGGTCCTTGGGACCAGGGGGATGCTGGGAAGTGGGTGGTCCAGTGTGCAGTGTGCCTGGAGTTGGTGATGGAATAAACAGCACAGCAGTGAACTCACATGTCTCTGTGTCCTGATGACTGGATTTACAAACATATGAACAAAACATGGTGTCAGAAGAAGTTTAACTTGGACTGCTAGTGCTCTCAGAGTGTGAAAGAATCTTGCAGAAGTCTGTAAGGCTGTGATACTCAGTGTCTGCAAAGCCTGCCGTGTACTCCTCTCTTCAAACAGTGAGTAACCATGGATAAACTAACTCCTCCAACCGGCATGCTTATGTCTGGTAACTTGTCTGAAAACTGGAAAAGATTTAAGCAAAGGTTTAATATATATCTTGCTGCATGTGGAGCTGATACAGAGGCTGACAAAACTAAGGCATCCATTTTCATCCATGTGATAGGAGAGGATGTGCTGGACATTTATAATAGTTTTCAGTTTGATGAGGGGCAGAATATGGTGCTATCTTCTATAATGCAAAAGTTTGAAGATTACTTTGTGCCAAGGAAAAATGTGACATATGAAAGATATAAGTTTTTCACATGTGATCAGAAGTCTGTAGATGGATTTGATCGATATGCTACAGAGCTGCAATCACTCAGTAAAACCTGTGAGTTTGGTGATTTAAAGGCTTCACTGATTAGAGATCGTATTGTCTGTGGAATACCTGATAATGGACTCAGAGAGAGACTGCTGAGAGAGCAAGACCTAACACTAGACAAGGCAGTGACTATGTGTAGATCTGCAGAAATAACTAGATTTCAAGCCAAAACGTTACACAAGGAAGTTGATGCTGCTGTCCATGTAGTGCAGAAAACAGAGCCAAGCAAACCTCCATTCTCAAGAATGAAGCAGTCTAAGCCACAGTCTAATAAGGAAATGTGAAGTAGATGCGTAAATGCTCACAATCCTAAAATGTGCCTGGTTTATGGTAAAACCTGCATGAAATGTGGTAGACTTAATCACTTTGCCAATTGCTGTAAAATGAAAAGTAAGACAACCAATGTGTATGCTGTTAAACAAACAGAGGATTTCTTTGTGGATTGCATTGAACTTTGCAGTGCAGATAAGAAAGAATGTATTGTCCCTTTAACTGTGAACGAGATTGTAATTCTGTTTAAGCTTGATACTGGCGCGCAGGTGTATTTAATATCGTTTCAAGACTATAAGACTTTTAGAGTAAAACCTAAAATTCATCCAGCCAAAGTGAAAGTTACAGGGTACACTGGGGAGGAAATTCCTGTGAAAGGTACATGCTTAGCGACACTGTAATATAAGGGACAACAGTTTAAAACATCTCTACTGATTGTGGATAAAAATGTGCAACCGATTCTAGGATTAAGTTCCTGTGAGAAACTAAGCTTGCTAAAGAAAGTTTTTATGGTGACAAAACAAGTAGAAGATGACTGCAAATCGATGTTTACAGAATACAGAGACTTGTTTGAAGGTCTAGGTTGTTTGCCTGGAGAGCATAAAATAAATATAGACACGCAAGTTTCTTCAGTGGTACACCCCTGTAGAAAAGTGCCGTTTGCGCTGAGAGAAAAACTGAAACAAGAATTAAATCGCATGGAAGCCTTGGGTGTGATACAGAAAGTTGATGAGCCTACTGAATGGGTAAGCTCCTTAGTAATTGTTGAAAAGAAAAATGGACAACTCAGAATATGTCTAGACCCCAGAGATTTAAACAAAGCTATTAAACGAGTACATTTCAAACTACCAACCAGAGATGAAATCATGTTGCAATTTGCGGGAGCAAAATGGTTCAGTAAATTGGATGCATTTTCAGGATTCTGGCAAATGAAACTAGATGAGGCCAGCTCAAAGCTTTGTACATTTAATACACCAGAAGGTCGATACAGATTTCTTCAACTACCATATGGAATATTGTCTGCTCCAGAAGTATATCACAAAAAGATACACATGATTTTTGAACATATTCCAGGTGTTGAAACAATGATGGATGACATTATTGTCTGGGGATCTACAAAGGAAGAACATGATTCTAGATTGATGCAAGTAATGGAACTTGTCAAGAAAGTGAAACTAAAGCTAAACAAGGACAAATGTGAATTTGGCATGTATACACTTACCTTTATGGGCGACGTGGTCTCGGATCAAGGTGTAAAACCAGACCCAAGGAAAATATCAGCCATAGTGAACATGGAACGTCCTAACAACAAAGACGACGTAAGAAGATTCCTGTGAATGATTACTTACTTAGGAAAGTTTATTTCTCAACTCTCTGAATGAATAGCCTCTCTTAGATGGTTGTTGGACAAAGATAACGAGTGGATGTGGTCACATGAACAAGAAGAAAGTTGGCAAAACTTGAAACAGATCATTACAGAGCAACCAGTGCTAAAATTCTTTGATCCTGCGAAAAGAATAAGAATTTCAGCAGATGCTTCGCAATTTGGCCTAGGCTCAGTGCTGTTACAAGAACATGAGGATACATGGCAACCAGTAATTTTTGCATCAAGAGCACTGACAAGTGCTGAAACAAGGTATGCTCAGATAGAAAAAGAACTTCTAGCGATCACATATGCATGTGAGCGATTTCATCATTTTGTGTATGGTCAAAGATTTACAGTGGAAACTGACCACAAGCCATTGGTAGCTATCATGACTAAATCATTACATGACTGTCCCATGGGAATTCAACGAATGCTTATCAGACTACAGAAATATGATGTACACTTGCTGTACTGTCCCGGCAAATACATGTACATTGCTGATACACTTTCTCGTGCTGTGGACAAAAGTGAAGGTTCCAAAAGTCTGATGGATGAAGAGATAGAAGCCTATGTTACTTTGATCGTAGCTTCTCTACCAGTGTCTCTTGCAAGACAAGAACAGATTAGGAAAGAAACTGAGACAGATGACACAATTAAAGTGTTGAAAGATATCATTCTGAAAGGTTGGCCAGCAGAAAAACATGCGTGCCCGCTGTCTATCCATGATTATTGGATGTACCGCAGTGATCTTACAGTTTTCGATGGTATTATTTACAAAGGCAATAGGTTTGTCATACTGTTATGATTCCAGCACTCTGGTCAGAGGAGATCTTATGGCAAGGACCGGAGCACTGGAACGGAATGCTGGGGAAGGGAGCAGGACAGGAAAATAGCCCCTGGCGCCCTAACTCTGTTGTCTCACCCATGTTGTCAAAAATCCCCTGCGAGACTATGGTTTCTTGAGCCCTTGGCAGCTGCGTTTGAAAGGCAGATTATGTCTGCCCAACTTCGATGCCCCCCGGTCTTAATGAGAGACAAAGGGAAACCCGAGACAGGGTGATAACAAGAGGCCCTCTAACTAAACAACCAGGCCAGGGGCTAAGCAAACTCAAAACTATAATATGTGCGGAGAAACCGCCAAGGAAAAGGACAACCAAAATATCCACTTGTCCAATTCTCCTACCCGGCACCGCCGAGTACCAGAGAGGACTTGTGGAAGCGGAACCCTCCGCAAATGCACCAAACACAAAATATAAAAGGTAAAGCGGCTGAGCCGCAACACACGGCAGAGCCGCAACTCACGAACACCAGTGGATATAAAATGGTGATCAGTCAGGACTCCAGGGACGAGATGGTAACTCCCGAGTACAGGACTTCTGAGGACTGGAATGACCGGATACAGCAGGACTGGAAACAGACTCTCAGCAAACAAAGGCAGCATGCAGGAAGCTATTACCGGCGTCTGTGAGAAGCCCTGGGAGTGTACTTAACAGGGAGTACTCCAATCAGCTGTTTAGAGGCTGATTGGACTAAATGCCGTGCAGCTGCCTTGCTGCACGGCCAGAGAACAGGTGAACGCATTAAATCCTAAAACCCAGCAACGGGGAACGCGGTCCGCCAGTGGCGTCCCCGTTGCTAGGGTCCGTGCGGCTTCAGCGCGCCCTGCGTCTAGCGTTGCTAGGGAGCCGGCGGCTGTACGTGCACGGCATCCCTAGTTGCTAGGCGCCGGGTCGCGTGGACAAGCGGACCCCGGCGCCTAACACATACCTGCACGACTAAGAAAAACTATGCTGTGCAAGATACATGAAGGCCACTTAGGAGAAGAAAAATGTAAGCAGAGAGCGCGTGAAGTTATGTATTGGCCAAGAATGAACCAAGACATAGCACAAACTACAGCTACATGTGAATTATGTCTTACGTATAGACCGAAACAACAAGTCGAGCCACTGAGTCCTCACGCAGTGCCAGAGAGACCGTACTAGAAAGTTGGCACAGATTTGTTTGATTGTAATGGGAAAACGTACATTGTCGTGACTGATTATTACTCTAACTACCCTGAGCTGAAGACACTACATACAACTACTAGTATAGCTGTAATCAATTGCATGAAGTCAATCTTTGCAAGGCATGGTGTTCCTATGGAAGTGTTCAATGACAATGGTCCTCCGTTTTCCAGTGCTGAATTTAGACAATTTGCTGATGAGTGGGAATTTGTCCATACTACGTCAAGTCCCCACAATCCACGCTCAAATGGGTTGGTGGAAAGTTCAGTAAAAACTGTAAAGAGTCTCATGAAAAAAGCTCAAGAAGGTAAAGAAGATTTATACAAAAGTCTTTTAATCTACCGGAGTACACATTTACAGAATGGACTTTCTCCTGCACAAATGCTGAAGGGAAGGAGTATTAGAGCAAATCTCCCGATACATGATGAACTGCTTAATACACATAACTCAGTGTTGGTCAGACTGAGTAAGCAACGTCAACAGGCGAAACAGAAACTGTTTCATAACAGGCGAGCAAAAAGCTTATCTGATCTAAAATCGGGTGACCAAGTCCGTCTCAGAGATCACGAGAAAGGTATTTGGGTGCAGAAAGGTATTGTACAAGCACAAGTAGCACCAAGATCTTGTACTATACGTACAGAGCGTGGAACGGAAGTAAGAGGAAATCGGGTGGATTTAAGATCTCAACCTAACCATAATGAAGACAACATGACTGAAGAATACCCTTCATCTGACATGTATGATGATCCTCATAATGGTGAACAAACCACGATTCTAGAAAGGTCCAACATGGTCGATGAAACAAAGACTGTGTAAGAAAGACCCAAAAGGGAAATACGCAGACCTGAGAGACTCATTGAAACGTGTTAGATGATGTTCTTAATATGACGTTGTTAATTGTTGCATTGAAGCGTACAAGGCTTATCTTTAAAGAAAAGAGGATGTGATGTTAGTGTATTAGAATGCTTAATATTTGTAGACACTCCCTTTCTAATATGTGTAAGCCTGAATCTTAAGTGATGGTCTCTGGGACCAGGGGGATGCTGGGAAGTGGGTGGTCCAGTGTGCCTGGAGTTGGTGATGGAAAAAACAGCACAGCAGTGAACTCACATGTCTCTGTGTCCTGATGACTGGATTTACAAACATATGAACAAAACACAGGGAAGCAGCTGTTGCAACTAATATGCTAATGCTGCAGGATGTGTCAGTCAGAAAAGGCATCGTAGATATGAGTGCTGCATCCAAAGACACAACATCAGCTCATCATTGCGACCAAGTTTTTAGCCCTCAGCCATCTGAGTAAACTGAAGCTTACTCAGACTGGCCGCCGAAACGTGTCTATTGGGGACAGGAAGTATGCCTCTGAAGATGCAGGTCCTAGGCTCAGCACCCCCCCATTTTGTAGAATGGTCACTGTTGCTGCTCCCCAGATGCCAAATATATTGCGGATAAGGATGGGGGGGAATGCGAGTTATCACACAGCACTCATTCTGCATATGCGCAGAAGGGGTCCTGTGCATGCACAAACTACAAACATCTGATATGTATGCAAACTAGAGATGTGCGGCGGGCACTTTTCGTGTTTTGTGCTTTGGATTTGGATCCCCGTCAGTGTTTTGGATCTAGATAGGTTTTGCCAAAACTACACTTTCGGGTTTTGGTTTTGGATCAGAGGCGTAGCGTGGAGCCATGGCTCCTGGAGCAAGCTCACGTCACAGTGCCCCCCCTATATACAGATGCTGGGGTGAGGGGGGAGACAGATGCTGGGGGGAGAGAGAGGAGGGGGGAGAGAGGTTGGGACAGATGCTGGGGAGAGAGGTTGGGACAGATGCTGGGGAGAGAAGAGGGCAGATGCTTGAGAGAGAGACGGTGAGGCAGATGCAGGGGAAAGAGAGGTGGCAGATGCAGGGCAGGGAGATGAGGGGGGTGATGCTAAGCAGAGGAAGGGGGCACATGCTGTGGAGAGAGAAGAAGGGGGCAGATTTTTGGCAGAGAGAGGGCAGATGCTGGTGAGAGAGGGGCAGATTCTTGGCGCAGAGAGGGGCGAGAGATGCTGGTGAGAGAGGGGGACAGATGCTGGCCAGAGAGAGAAAGGAGGGGAGGGGGGGTAAATGCTGGCCAGAGAGAGGAGGGGGATCAGATTCTGGGTAAAGAGAGCAAGGGGGGCAGATGTTGGAGGGGGCAGAAACTGTGCACAGACTTTACATAAAAAGAATAAAGCATGTACAGTAGCAGTGAGAGAGAGACAGGCTGCACAGAGAGGTGACAGAGTTAGACAGGAGCTATGGAGACAGGAGCAGTTACTGTGGAGACAGAGGAGGCAGGCTTAATACTCACAGGCAGGAGCCATGCTGTGAGATCCTCCGTGTTCCAGGGGTCAGAGGAGCATGAGACAGCGCCTCCAATCAGGGGCTCTTCTAATCAGCATGTGCCAAGCTCCTCCAATCACAGCTCGGCACATGATCTTCTGACCCCAATTGCTGAGATCAGGTAGGAGGAGACTGAGGCTCGGAGTGAGATGCAGGGACTTCCCCTGCTGTTGCTCTCTCACACAGTGAGTCATATATGATCTAATTCCCCCTCCCACACCTGTGCTGCCGGCGCTGCTGCTTGTCATGCAGTGTGACAGGCCTATGCCTGTCACACTGCATGACAAGCAGCGGCAGCCCGCAGCAAAAGTAGCAGATTAGCAGAGCAGGGAGAGCGCCTCCCTACTTTGCAGACTCTGCTTAGTGGGTAGCTCTGGGCCTGCCTGCAGCGCTGCCAGGCGCCCACTGAGGATTCTGGCACCTGGAGCTTGCGCTTCACAGGAACCGCCCTCCCTACGCCCCTGTCTTGGATCTGGATGATTTTTGAGAAAAACATAAAAATAAAGTCACAGAATTTGGGGGTAATTTTGATCCTACAGTATTATTAACCTCAATAACACTAATTTCTACTCATTTCCAGTCTATTCTGAACACCTCACAATATTGTTTTTAGGCCTAAAAGTAGCACCAAGGTGGCTGTATGACTAAGCTAAGTGACACAAGTGGGCAACACAAACACCTGGCCCATCTAGGAGTGGCACTGCAGTGTCAGACAGGATGGCACTTAAAAAAAACTAGGCCCCAAACAGCACATCATGCAAAGAAGTAAAAGAGGTGCAATGAGGTCGCTGGATGACTAAGCTAAGCGACACAAGTGTGCGACACAAACACCTGGCCCATCTAGGAGTGGCACTGCAGTGGCAGGCAATATAGCACTTAAAAAAACTAGGCCTCAAACAGCACATCATGCAAAGAAGTAAAAGAGGTGCAATGAGGTCGCTGGATGACTAAGCTAAGCGACACAACTGTGCTGCACAAACACCTGGCCCATCTAGGAGTGGCACTGCAGTGGCAGGCAATATGGCACTTAAAAAAACTTGTCCCCAAACAGCACATCATGCAAAGAAGTAAAAGAGGTGCAAAGAGGTAGTTGTATGACTAAGCTAAGCGACATAAGTGTGTGGCACAAACACCTGGCCCATCTAGGAGTGGCACTGCAGTCCCACTGCACTAATGGCAGATACCGGATGCATGTCTAACACCAACATAGCTGTCAAGGCCTCAGTTATCCGCTTTGCAACTGGATTACTGCTGTCATATTTCATCTTCCTCTCATAGGACTGTTGGACAGTCATTTGCTTAGTTGAAGTAGTACAAGTGGTCTTTAGACTTCCCCTCTGGGATGACGATCGACTCCCAGCAGCAACAACAGCAGCAGCAGCAGCAGTAGGAGGAAGTGGTTCTTGATCTTTCCCTATTTTATGCTCCAAATTTTTGTTCTCCATTATTTTTCTGGAGTTATATAACAAAATGCAGCACATGAGAACGTACTTCTACACCACACAGGGCAAACCCTGTAAAAATTATTTGGATTAAACATTAATAACCCCTTTATTTGGAGTAAATAATATACAGCACAGGACAGCACCACTGAACTTATATAGCAGCACCACTGGACTGGACGTATACGGCAGTACTACTGGACTGGACTTATACGGCAGTACCACTGGACTGAATTTATACGGCAGTACCACTGGACTGAATTTATACGGCAGTAACACTGGACTGGATTTATATGGCAGTATCACTGGACTGGATTTATATGGCAGTATCACTGGACTGGATTTATATGGCAGTATCACTGGACTGGATTTATAGGGCAGTATCATTGGACTTATACGGCAGTACCACTGGACTTATACGGCAGTACTACTGGACTGGACTTATACGGCAGTACCACTGGACTGAATTTATATGGCAGTATCACTGGACTTATACGGCAGTATCACTGGACTTTTACGCCAGTACCACTGGACTGGATTTATATGGCAGCATCACTGGACTTATTTGGCAGTACAACTTGACTGGATTTATACGGCAGTATCACTGGACTGGACTTATACAGCAGTACCACTGGACTGGATTTATACGGCAGTACCACTGGACTGGATTTATATGGCAGTATCACTGGACTTACACGTAAGTACTAGAGATGAGCGCCTGAAATTTTTCGGGTTTTGTGTTTTGGTTTTGGGTTCGGTTCCGCGGCCGTGTTTTGGGTTCGACCGCGTTTTGGCAAAACCTCACCGAATTTTTTTTGTCGGATTCGGGTGTTTTTTAAAAAAAACACTAAAAAACAGCTTAAATCATAGAATTTAGGGGTCATTTTGATCCCATATTATTATTAACCTCAAAAACCATAATTTCCACTCATTTTCAGTCTATTCTGAATACCTCACACCTCACAATATTATTTTTAGTCCTAAAATTTGCACCAAGGTCGCTGGATGACTAAGCTAAGCGACACTAGTGGCCGACACAAACACCTGGCCCATCTAGGAGTGGCACTGCAGTGTCACGCAGGATGTCCCTTCCAAAAAACCCTCCCCAATCAGCACATGACGCAAAGAAAAAAAGAGGCGCAATGAGGTAGCTGACTGTGTGAGTAAGATAAGCGACCCTAGTGGCCGACACAAACACCGGGCCCATTTAGGAGTGGCACTGCAGTGTCACGCAGGATGTCCCTTCCAAAAAACCCTCCCCAATCAGCACATGACGCAAAGAAAAAAAGAGGCGCAATGAGGTAGCTGACTGTGTGAGTAAGATTAGCGACCCTAGTGGCCGACACAAACACTGGGCCCATTTAGGAGTGGCACTGCAGTGTCACGCAGGATGTCCCTTCCAAAAAACCCTCCCCAATCAGCACATGACGCAAAGAAAAAAAGAGGCGCAATGAGGTAGCTGACTGTGTGAGTAAGATAAGCGACCCTAGTGGCCGACACAAACACCGGGCCCATTTAGGAGTGGCACTGCAGTGTCACGCAGGATGTCCCTTCCAAAAAACCCTCCCCAATCAGCACATGACGCAAAGAAAAAAAGAGGCGCAATGAGGTAGCTGACTGTGTGAGTAAGATTAGCGACCCTAGTGGCCGACACAAACACCGGGCCCATTTAGGAGTGGCACTGCAGTGTCACGCAGGATGTCCCTTCCAAAAAACCCTCCCCAATCAGCACATGACGCAAAGAAAAAAAGAGGCGCAATGAGGTAGCTGACTGTGTGAGTAAGATTAGCGACCCTAGTGGCCGACACAAACACCGGGCCCATTTAGGAGTGGCACTGCAGTGTCACGCAGGATGTCCCTTCCAAAAAACCCTCCCCAATCAGCACATGACGCAAAGAAAAAAAGAGGCGCAATGAGGTAGCTGACTGTGTGAGTAAGATTAGCGACCCTAGTGGCCGACACAAACACCGGGCCCATTTAGGAGTGGCACTGCAGTGTCACGCAGGATGTCCCTTCCAAAAAACCCTCCCCAAACAGCACATGACGCAAAGAAAAATAAAAGAAAAAAGAGGTGCAAGATGGAATTGTCCTTGGGCCCTCCCACCCACCCTTATGTTGTATAAACAAAACAGGACATGCACACTTTAACCAACCCATCATTTCAGTGACAGGGTCTGCCACACGACTGTGACTGATATGACGGGTTGGTTTGGACCCCCCCCAAAAAAGAAGCAATTAATCTCTCCTTGCACAAACTGGCTCTACAGAGGCAAGATGTCCACCTCATCATCACCCTCCGATATATCACCGTGTACATCCCCCTCCTCACAGATTATCAATTCGTCCCCACTGGAATCCACCATCTCAGCTCCCTGTGTACTTTGTGGAGGCAATTGCTGCTGGTCAATGTCTCCGCGGAGGAATTGATTATAATTCATTTTAATGAACATCATCTTCTCCACATTTTCTGGATGTAACCTCGTACGCCGATTGCTGACAAGGTGAGCGGCGGCACTAAACACTCTTTCGGAGTACACACTTGTGGGAGGGCAACTTAGGTAGAATAAAGCCAGTTTGTGCAATGGCCTCCAAATTGCCTCTTTTTCCTGCCAGTATAAGTATGGACTGTGTGACGTGCCTACTTGGATGCGGTCACTCATATAATCCTCCACCATTCTTTCAATGGTGAGAGAATCATATGCAGTGACAGTAGACGACATGTCCGTAATCGTTGTCAGGTCCTTCAGTCCGGACCAGATGTCAGCATCAGCAGTCGCTCCAGACTGCCCTGCATCACCGCCAGCGGGTGGGCTCGGAATTCTGAGCCTTTTCCTCGCACCCCCAGTTGCGGGAGAATGTGAAGGAGGAGATGTTGACAGGTCGCGTTCCGCTTGACTTGACAATTTTCTCACCAGCAGGTCTTTCAACCCCAGCTTGTGTCTGCCGGAAAGAGAGATCCAAGGTAGGCTTTAAATCTAGGATCGAGCACGGTGGCCAAAATGTAGTGCTCTGATTTCAACAGATTGACCACCCGTGAATCCTTGTTAAGCGAATTAAGGGCTCCATTCACAAGTCCCACATGCCTAGCGGAATCGCTCCGTGTTAGCTCCTCCTTCAATGTCTCCAGCTTCTTCTGCAAAAGCATGATGAGGGGAATGACCTGACTCAGGCTGGCAGTGTCTGAACTGACTTCACGTGTGGCAAGTTCAAAGGGCATCAGAACCTTGCACAACGTTGAAATCATTCTCCACTGCGCTTGAGACAGGTGCATTCCACCTCCTATATCGTGCTCAATTGTATAGGCTTGAATGGCCTTTTGCTGCTCCTCCAACCTCTGAAGCATATAGAGGGTTGAATTCCACCTCGTTACCACTTCTTGCTTCAGATGATGGCAGGGCAGGTTCAGTAGTTTTTGGTGGTGCTCCAGTCTTCTGTACGTGGTGCCTGTACGCCGAAAGTGTCCCGCAATTTTTCTGGCCACCGACAGCATCTCTTGCACGCCCCTGTCGTTTTTTAAATAATTCTGCACCACCAAATTCAAGGTATGTGCAAAACATGGGACGTGCTGGAATTTGCCCATATTTAATGCACACACAATATTGCTGGCGTTGTCCGATGCCACAAATCCACAGGAGAGTCCAATTGGGGTAAGCCATTCCGCGATGATCTTCCTCAGTTGCCGTAAGAGGTTTTCAGCTGTGTGCGTATTCTGGAAACCGGTGATACAAAGCGTAGCCTGCCTAGGAAAGAGTTGGCGTTTGCGAGATGCTGCTACTGGTGCCGCCGCTGCTGTTCTTGCGGCGGGAGTCCATACATCTATCCACTGGGCTGTCACAGTCATATAGTCCTGACCCTGCCCTGCTCCACTTGTCCACATGTCCGTGGTTAAGTGGACATTGGGTACAACTGCATTTTTTAGGACACTGGTGAGTTTTTTTCTGACGTCCGTGTACATTCTCGGTATCGCCTGCCTAGAGAAGTGGAACCTAGATGGTATTTGGTAACGGGGGCACACTGCCTCAATAAATTGTCTAGTTCCCTGTGAACTAACGGCGGATACCGGACGCACGTCTAACACCAACATAGTTGTCAAGGCCTCAGTTATCCGCTTTGCAGCAGGATGACTGCTGTGATATTTCATCTTCCTCGCAAAGGACTGTTGAACAGTCAATTGCTTACTGGAAGTAGTACAAGTGGGCTTACGACTTCCCCTCTGGGATGACCATCGACTCCCAGCAGCAACAACAGCAGCGCCAGCAGCAGTAGGCGTTACACGCAAGGATGCATCGGAGGAATGCCAGGCAGGAGAGGACTCGTCAGAATTGCCAGTGACATTGCCTGCAGGACTATTGGCATTCCTGGGGAAGGAGGAAATTGACACTGAGGGAGTTGGTGGGGGGGTTTGCGTGAGCTTGGTTACAAGAGGAAGGGATTTACTGGTCAGTGGACTGCTTCCGCTGTCACCCAAAGTTTTTGAACTTGTCACTGACTTATTATGAATGCGCTGCAGGTGACGTATAAGGGAGGATGTTCCGAGGTGGTTAACGTCCTTACCCCTACTTATTACAGCTTGACAAAGGGAACACACGGCTTGACACCTGTTGTCCGCATTTCTGTTGAAATAGTTCCACACCGAAGAGCTGATTTTTTTGGTATTGTCACCAGGCATGTCAACGGCCATATTCCTCCCACGGACAACAGGTGTCTCCCCGGGTGCCTGACTTAAACAAACCACCTCACCATCAGAATCCTCCTGGTCAATTTCCTCCCCAGCGCCAGCAACACCCATATCCTCCTCATCCTGGTGTACTTCAACACTGACATCTTCAATCTGACTATCAGGAACTGGACTGCGGGTGCTCCTTCCAGCACTTGCAGGGGGCGTGCAAATGGTGGAAGGCGCATGCTCTTCACGTCCAGTGTTGGGAAGGTCAGGCATCGCAACCGACACAATTGGACTCTCCTTGTGGATTTGGGATTTCGAAGAACGCACAGTTCTTTGCGGTGCTACTGCTTTTGCCAGCTTGAGTCTTTTCATTTTTCTAGCGAGAGGCTGAGTGCCTCCATCCTCATGTGAAGCTGAACCACTAGCCATGAACATAGGCCAGGGCCTCAGCCGTTCCTTGCCACTCCGTGTGGTAAATGGCATATTGGCAAGTTTACGCTTCTCCTCCGACAATTTTATTTTAGGTTTTGGAGTCCTTTTTTTACTGATATTTGGTGTTTTGGATTTGACATGCTCTGTACTATGACATTGGGCATCTGCCTTGGCAGACGATGTTGCTGGCATTTCATCGTCTCGGCCATGACTAGTGGCAGCAGCTTCAGCACGAGGTGGAAGTGGATCTTGATCTTTCCCTAATTTTGGAACCTCAACATTTTTGTTCTCCATATTTTAATAGGCACAACTAAAAGGCACCTCAGGTAAACAATGGAGATGGATGGATACTAGTATACAATTATGGACGGACTGCCGAGTGCCGACACAGAGGTAGCCACAGCCGTGAACTACCGTTCTGTACTGTGTCTGCTGCTAATATAGACTGGTTGATAAAGAGATGTAGTAGTATGTATGTATAAAGAAGAAAGAAAAAAAAACCACGGGTAGGTGGTATACAATTATGGATGGACTGCCGAGTGCCGACACAGAGGTAGCTACAGCCGTGAACTACCGTACTGTGTCTGCTGCGACTGGATGATAAATAATGATATAAAAAATATATATATATCACTACTGCAGCCGGACAGGTATATATATTATATAATGACGGACCTGCTGGACACTGTCTGTCAGCAGAATGAGTTTTTTATAGAATAAAAAAAAAACACCACACAAGTGAAGTCACACGATGAGTGTTTAACTTTTTCAGGCAATCACAATATAGTATACTACTAACTATACTGGTGGTCAGTGTGGTCAGGTCACTGGTCAGTCACACTGGCAGTGGCACTCCTGCAGCAAAAGTGTGCACTGTTTAATTTTAATATAATATGTACTCCTGGCTCCTGCTATAACCTATAACTGGCACTGCAGTGCTCCCCAGTCTCCCCCACAATTATAAGCTGTGTGAGCTGAGCACAGTCAGATATATAATATATACATAGATGATGCAGCACACTGGGCTGAGCAGTGCACACAGATATGGTATGTGACTGTCTTGTACTCCTGGCTCCTGCTATAACCTATAACTGGCACTGCAGTGCTCCCCAGTCTCCCCCACAATTATAAGCTGTGTGAGCTGAGCACAGTCAGATATATAATATATACATAGATGATGCAGGCATGCAGCACACTGGGCTGAGCAGTGCACACAGATATGGTATGTGACTGAGTCACTGTGTGTACCGTTTTTTTCAGGCAGAGAACGGATATATTAAATAAAACAACTGCACTGCTGGTGGTCACTGTGGTCAGTCACTAAACTCTGCACTCTCTTTTACAGTATCAGCCTCAGGTCAATCTCTCTCTCTCTCTCCTAATCTAAATGGAGAGGACGCCAGCCACGTCCTCTCCCTATCAATCTCAATGCACGTGTGAAAATGGCGGCGACGCGCGGCTCCTTATATAGAATCCGAGTCTCGCGAGAATCCGACAGCGTCATGATGACGTTCGGGCGCGCTCGGGTTAACCGAGCAAGGCGGGAAGATCCGAGTCGCTCGGACCCGTGAAAAAAAACATGAAGTTCGTGCGGGTTCGGATTCAGAGAAACCGAACCCGCTCATCTCTAGTAAGTACCACTGGACTTGACTTATATGGCAGTATCACTGGACTTATATGGCAGTACCACTGGACAAATACGGCAGTATCACTGGACTTATATGGCAGGATCACTGGACTTGTACGGCAGTACCACTGGACTGGATTTATACGGCAGTACCACTGGACTGGATTTATACGGCAGTACCACTGGACTGGATTTATATGGCCGTACCACAGGACATATATGGCAGTATCACTGGCCATATACAGCAGTACCACTGGACTGGATTTATACAGCAGTACCATTGGACTGGACTTATACGGCAGTATCACTGGACTCATACGGCAGTACCACTGGACATATACAACAGTATTACTGGACTTATACGGCAGTACCACTGGACTGGATTTATACGGTAGTACCACTGGACTGGATTTATTCATCAGTACCACTGGACTGGACTTATACGGCAGTATCACTGGACTCATACGGCAGTACCACTGGACATATACGACAGTATCACTGGACTTATACGGCAGTGCCACTGGACTGGATTTATACGGCAGTACCACTGGACATATACGGCAGTATCACTGGACTGGATTTATACGACAGTACTACTGGACTTATACGGCAGTACCACTGGACTGGATTTATACTGCAGTACCACTGGACTGGATTTATACTGCAGTACCACTGGACTGGATTTATACGGCAGTACCACTGGACTGGATTTATACGGCAGTACCACTATATATATACGGCAGTACCACTGGACATATACGGCAGTATTACTGGACTTATATGGCAGTACCAGTGGACTGTATTTATACGGCAGTACCATTGGACTTTTACGGCAGTTCCACTGGACATATATGGCAGTACCACTAGACTGGATTTATATGGCAGTATCACTATATATATACGGCAGTACCACTGGACATATACGGCAGTATTACTGGACTTATATGGCAGTACCAGTGGACTGTATTTATATGGCAGTACCATTGGACTTTTACGGCAGTTCCACTGGACATATATGGCAGTACCACTGGACTGTATTTATACGGCAGTACCACTGGAATTATACATGAGCACAGGGACTCCACCACTGGACTTATGCAGCACAACACAGCACCACTGGACTGGACTTATACAGCAGCACTGGACATATGGCAGCAGAGGACACCACCACTGTGACTGGACTGATGCAGCACAAGACACCAACACTGGACTAATGCAGCACAACACAGTACTGGAATGACACATATAAGACAGAGCAGGTCGCCACACCACTTTCCCGCACAGACAGACACTGAGGAGAGAGACATGTCCTCTCGCTACACTCTCCAGGACTGGAGTGAAACTGGCGGCGACGCGTGGCTCCTATATGAAATCCAAAACCCGCGAGAATCCGAAAGCGGGATGATGACGTTTTGCCACGTTCTGGTATCTGAGTCTGGTGGGAAGTCCCGAGCCGGTCTCCGATCCAGGCTCAGGAAGGGAAGTTCGGGGGGGTTCGGTTCTCAGAAAACCGAACCCGCTCATCTCTAATGCAAACCACTGGGTTTATGTCTATCTCTGAATCAGTCCCCTAGTCCTCTCTTAAGATAAGAATCAACATTTGTGCATTATAAGATGTAAGAGTCAAGTACATACAGTAGGATAAAAGCCTTGTAAATGTAAAGGTGTTAAATAATCTAAGAGTGTTCCTAAGAGTGAGTATTTAAACATAGACATTTTTTTACCATATCAAATATACTCTGCATTGTGGTATATACAATAAGGTAGATGTCTGTTTAATACACAGAGAACAGTCAGTTACAAACTATTACTAGCACTGTTAATTACAGCATAGATTTACTGCCAAGCTTGTTCCAGTAAGCCTACTTGGTAATCACGAGCATGTATCATTACTTAAACAAGATATCAATGTCTATACCTACATCATCTCTCGCTCATTACTGTTTATCTTTTCCAGTGGCTGCCTGCCCCCAGTAGTATGACAAATACTCCTTTGTTTCCTTTCGTCTTGGCTGTTGTGTGCACTGAGAACTGTGTTGCTAATGATTACCTGTACTCTCTTTTAGTTTTTCTGTTACTGTAATGTTAAGTTCTGTGTACCCTATTTTTTCTAATGTGTGTCATATGTACGGAGTTGCAAAACACTTGTGGCGCCCTATAAATAAAATGTAGTAATAATAATAATAATAATAATAATAATAATAATATCAACTGTTCCTGCAAAACAGTCTTTGTATATTACTAATGTTATTGAAACCTGCTTAACAAGAGGTGATGTACTGTTCAGCTGTCCCTACAGTACATCACCTAGAGTTGTAGGTTTCTGATTTGCATTTGGGTGGAGTCATAGGCAAACGGTTGCCCGGAAACCCCCCTTCTTTTGGCAAGTGGCTCACATTTTGAAAATAGCAACGGTATATAATAAGATTACTTGAGCTGCTGTCACATCATGTAAGTTAAGAGACAGAGCAGAGCTGCTGCACATGCCCAGTGGTAGCAGCTTCTTCTACCACATTTGTTGTGTGTGGATCTGAACACTCAATCAGTGCACTGGACCAGAGAGTAGCTACCAGGAAGAGGAGACAGGAGCCTTATCATGATGTGGGAGAATGTGTGCAGTACTGGTTCCACAGTGTTTGCGTATTTATTTATTATATGTTTAACCCTTTTCATGACCACTTATTTATATTATTTAAATGTTTGATACATTCTATACTATAGACCATCTATAGTGTTACATATTAATACTGTATTCCATGTTCTGCAGAGTAGTAGACTAAACTGTGGATTACATTTGGAAAGCCCCCTCTAGAAATCCTGCATTTGCCACTGGGAGTGGTGCATAATACTTTTAAAGCTACTCAGTAAAGTTGGTTTATTATTAGAGATGTGCGGTGGGCACTTTTGGTGTTTTGGTTTTGGTTCTAATTCCCTGCTTTTGTTTTGGTTTTGGATTGGTTTTGCCAAAAACACCCTTTTGTGTTTTGGTTTTGGATCTGGATTATTTTTGAAAAAAACATAAAAACGGCTAAAATCACAGAATTTGGGGGTAATTTTGATCCTACGGTATTATTAACCTCAATAACATTCATTTCCACTCATTTCAAGTCTATTCTGAACAGCTCACACCTCACAATATTATTTTTAGGCCAAAAGGTTGCACCGAGGTTGCTGTATGACTAAGCTAAGCGACACAAATGTGCGGCACAAACACGTGGCCCATCTAGGAGTGGCACTGCAATGGCAGACAGGATGGCACTTCATTTTTTTTACCCAAACAGCACATCATGCCAAGAAGTAAAAGAGGGCAGAGAGGTAGCTGTATGACTAAGCTAAGCGACACAAGTGTGCGGCACAAACACCTGACCCATCTAGGGTTGGCACTGCAGTCCCACTGCACTAATGGTGGATACCGAATGCACGTCTAACACCAGCATAGTTGTTATGGCCTCAGTAATCCGCTTTGCAACAGGGTGTATATATATATATATATATATATATATGTCCCAAGTAGGTCTGGCACTCCATACATCAATAACAACCACCGGTGTGCCTTTACCAAATGTGTATATGAATACAGGTGCAATCTTTGGAAAGCAGGCACGGCACTCCCGGATTAATAAATAAAGCAGCAGTTTACTTCAACGTTTCGAGGACTATCGACTTTTCGAGATTATCGACCATGTCCCTCCACTTATACGTGGTGGTGACCGTCAGGGTATTCTCCTTAAAAAGGAAGCTTCTTGGTTTTTTTAGACTTGGTACTGTGTCACCCATGGGTCTTAATGAGCGCATTAGTTGGAATGCGTTCATATAATCTATATATAACATCTGTCTGAAAATGCTTCTTTAATGTGAACGAATTTTTCATCTGCACGTTGTCTGTAATTACTATGCGCACTTTAAAAGCACTTTTTGCTTTTAGTGCTTGTTCCTTGTTGATAATTTCATTGCTGCTAATGCACAGTAACTTTATTATACATGAGTTGTTTGAAATTGTCATTATTATGTTTATGTCTCCCTGTACTACTGTTATTGGTGTGTTGTTTTTTTTCAGCTCCCACGCTGACGATCGGAGCGGGAGAGCGTCTAGTGTTGGCATGACAACGCCGGGTAATGAGTGCGACGGACGTCACTCTGATGCGCCGCACGTTATCCCGGACCATGCAACCCGTCTCTGACGCCCGCGGTGGGGGTTTTCACCGGGATTTAAGGTTTGTCTTTTTCATTATTCTGTTTATATTGCTTCCTGAAGACGGGGATATAGTCCTCGAAACGTTGAAGTAAACTGCTGCTTTATTTATTAATCCGGGAGTGCCGTGCCTGCTTTCCAAAGATTGCACCTGTATTCATATACACCTTTGGTAAAGGCACACCGGTGGTTGTTATTGATGTATGGAGTGCCAGACCTACTTGGGACATATGTTTGAGCTTTCAATTGTGAGCTCTAGGGTCAAGGCACCATTCAATTAAGCACTATATTTATTTTTGATCAGGATCAACCTGTCCACTAAGTGTGGTTTGTTTTTAATTACCACTTACACTGTTGTATGTTATGGAGCCAGAACAAGGTGCCAACGTGCAGCATTATGCTTATGGAGCAGGACTTTCTACACCTAAGGGTGAAACCCTTAGTTTCACTAAGCACCAAGCATCGGAAATTTTGTTTGCTGAAGCAACCCCTGATGAACCGGATCTATTAAACATTGAAGATTTATATCACCAATTACTTAAACTGCAAAAACGAGAGATTGACTATCTTCTTCACGGTACATCATTGTCTGACTACTATCGACAGAAACTCATCCCTAGAGGCTTTAGGGTTCGCAATGTTCCAACTATTGGACGCACTAATGCAGAATTCTGTCGCCGGTGGGTGGCTGTTTTGAATAAATGTGGACTAGACCTTATGCTCTTAGTTATCGAGGAGGCTGGAAAAGAACTAAGAGCTGTACGATCAAAGATTGAAACTTTTAAGAATAACTTTCAGTCCGATTTACAGAACCCCAGCTATGAACAATGGTGGACCAAGTTAAAGTCCCAGTGTGATGCTTATAAAAGAGATCTAATTCGCTTTAAAAAATCTAAACTGTCGGTAGTACAACAAGATTATGAGGATAACCGTGTATATCAATGGATTCTGGGGGGTGAACAATTTAATCGTTCAAGACGTCAAGGGAATCGCACTACATGGCGCGATCGACGTAAAGGCCTAAGACAGCAAGAAAATTCCTCTCAGAGTGATAGTGACTTTGGCATTATTGAGTCCGATGAACCATCTACATCAACACAACGTCCCCCTTTAGGGGTTCAAACCCGATGCGGAGCTTCTCCCAAAGACCCCAAAGGACGCGGCGTGGCCGCCAAAACGAAAGGGAATTCAAAAGCAGCCAACAAAAAGAAAAGTTAATATTCAATCTTTCATCTCGTCATCTATCACCTTTGGAAACTAAAGTCTTAAATAGAGGTTTATCTTTTGTGCCTACCACGGTTCACAATGACTTCGAGTGGCAAATTGACCTGCACCGTATGAATAGAGGCTTAAGACTTAAAGAACACTTTCAACATCAGAAGTCTGATTCACCAACAGGTCCAATTGAGTCCTTTTGCAGGAGCCGCAGCCATTCCTCATTTGACCCCATTTCATATAATCCATCAATTAAATCATATACAAGAATGTTGGATGATTCAATGACAAAATATACCAAGGCCTAACCACGTATCCATTTCAATTTGACACGCGCTGAACGTAAAGCACTGATTGATTTGAGCAAGGATCAAAGCATTTGCATACGCCCAGCGGACAAAGGAGGGGGTATTGTACTACAGGACATATCCAAATATAAAGAGGAGATTTACAAACAACTATCTGATCCACAAATTTATAAAAAAATGTCACAGGACCCTTTATGTGAATTTCAGTAGGAACTTTCAAAGTTTCTACGTGAAAAAATTGATCAACACTTATTGGATAAAAAGACGTGACGCTCTTACTCAGAAATTTCCCATTACTCCTGTGATGTATACGATTCCGAAAATACACAAAGATGAATTAAATCCTCCTGGACGTCCAATAATCTCTGCGTGTGGATCCCTTTTCCAACCCATATCACAATTTTTGGACAAACTCATTCAACCCTTTATATGTTAGCGCCCTACCTACCTTAAGGATACTACGGCCTTTTTGAATCTATTAAATACACAGGCAGAAATCAGATCAAATTCCATCCTGTGTGTGATGGATGTAACTAGCCTGTATACATGTATCCCCCACCATCAGGGGTTACGAGCTATGCAATCTTTTATGTCTGAGCATACTGATAATTTTGGTATTGATGTTCTTATGTTTCTCCAACTTCTTGAAATGGTGTTAACACATAATTATTTTCTGTTTGATGGATCCTATTATTTGCAGATGTCTGGTTGTGCGATGGGGTCCCCTGTGGCCCCATCGTACGCTAATGTTTTTATGTTCCAGGAGGAACAATTGTTGTTTTTTGAACAGCCTGGCTTTGCTAATAATGTTGGTCTATTTACTAGATATATAGACGATTTATTTATGATTCGGCACGGGGGGTCCATCCGCGTTTGAAGAGCTTATGATTACAATTAACCAATCCACTTCACCAGTGAAATTCACATATAAATGGAGCTATACCAATATTGACTTTCTAGACATTTCAGTATCTTTAATCAATGGTACAATTCAGACGTCCATTTTTTACAAACCAACAGACAGAAACACGTTGTTACAATCAGGAAGTCATCATCCACCACCACTTAAACGTGGTTTACCATATTCACAAATGCTCAGAGCTGCCCGCATTACCAGTAGTTTGGCTGATTTGCCATCGCAACTTGACATTATTGTCAATAAATTCCGTAGTAGAGGTTACAGTCTATCAAGTCTGTTACACACCAAAGAAAAAGTACTGAAGTTACCCAGAAGTGACTTATTAAAATCTAGAACTAAACCATCTAACAGTGACACGTTTACATGGGTTACCACCTTTGATACATTGAGTGCTGTTTTGCCTGTAGCAAGCCGTGCCTTATGGCCAATTATCTCCAGCGATAAGGACTTACCTGCTTTTCATAAACTTCGTCCTATGACTGGCTACCGACGAGGCCGTAATCTCCTAGATTACCTAGTCCACACGGATATTACTGATCATGATTTGTTTAATTATTCTACAAAAAAACCGGGCTGCTACCGCTGTCCCACATGTGTCACTTGTAGTTACATGGTAACAGGTTCCAGTATCAAACATCCTCACTCTGGTAAAGAATTTGACATTAGACATGTGGTAACTTGCACTACACGATATGTAGTGTACGTTATTATCTGTCCTTGCGGGCTCTATTACGTGGGCATGACAACGAGAACTTTTAAAGAACGGATGGCCCTCCATCGGTCCACTATTAAGGCTGCTCTGGAGGGAAAACCTATGGAACAGCCCGTAGCGGCTCATTTCAGAAATAGAGTACACACTCTGGCTTCGCTACATTATAAGATTATCGACCATGTCCCTCCACTTATACGTGGTGGTGACCGTCAGGGTATTCTCCTTAAAAAGGAAGCTTCTTGGATTTTCAGACTTGGTACTGTGTCACCCATGGGTCTTAATGAGCGCATTAGTTGGAATGCGTTCATATAATCTATATATAACATCTGTCTGAAAATGCTTCTTTAATGTGAACGAATTTTTCATCTGCACGTTGTCTGTAATTACTATGCGCACTTTAAAAGCACTTTTTGCTTTTAGTGCTTGTTCCTTGTTGATAATTTCATTGCTGCTAATGCACAGTAACTTTATTATACATGAGTTGTTTGAAATTGTCATTATTATGTTTATGTCTCCCTGTACTACTGTTATTGGTGTGTTGTTTTTTTCCAGCTCCCACGCTGACGATCGGAGCGGGAGAGCGTCTAGTGTTGGCATGACAACGCCGGGTAATGAGTGCGACGGACGTCACTCTGATGCGCCGCACGTTATCCCGGACCACGCAACCCGTCTCTGACGCCCGCGGTGGGGGTTTTCACCGGGATATAAGGTTTGTCTTTTTCATTATTCTGTTTATATTGCTTCCTGAAGACGGGGATATAGTCCTCGAAACGTTGAAGTAAACTGCTGCTTTATTTATTAATCCGGGAGTGCCGTGCCTGCTTTTCAAAGATTGCACCTGTATTCATATATATATATATATATATATATATATATAGCAAAAAAAGGGATGGAGAAGAACAAGCGCCTATGGTGCAGTAAGTTCTTTAAAGTGTAAAACGACACTTGAAATAATATAATTGCGTACCAGATGGAGTCTTTAAAACACGCCTAATAGTAAGATGTCGGTCAGGATATTTCTTCACCAACAACACCATCTATAAATCAGAAAAGAAGGAATCGCCGCATAGCGTAGTACTGCAGAATTAACAATGATATCCCCGTAGTCACCCAGTTAAGCGTACCAGATTCAGATGAAAAATCAGCATACACATCAAATGGTCTTATATCCAGATCCTCTCATCAAATCCAGCACACAGGGCAGTTGTAATTTCAGTCAAATGACTAGAAAATTTATTCAAAATGTAGGCTATAAAACAATATCCAAATGAACAATATAATAAATAAAAAGAGTAATCAATATAGCTTAGCTTAGCAGCCGGGTATGGTTCTGCTCAGGTATTAACGCGTTTCGCCAATCAAGGCTTCATCAGGAGATCAGAGTACAGTCCAAATCAAAGTCCATTTAAAGATGAACTGAGTCAATTTGACCCCTTACTTCCGGTTCACGGAACTCCCGGAACCGGAAGTGATGTAATCATCATTAAAAACGAAAGTAAAAATAAAAGCTATTGCAAGTGAAATAACTGACATATCATTAGTGAAATTAGAGGTTTGGTGGAACATAGACAATATAAGAAGGAACAGGAAAGCATCAATAAAACATATGTTTCTCGTACACACATTTACTAGAACCGGAAGTGACGTCACTTCCTGTCTCCGTGTATTTCTAATATGTTTGGATTTAATCTTAATTACACATGGGAGGAATCCGTGGGTGTTCTGAGAAGAAACTTGTTTTGTGTTGCAAAGGCGGCATAACAAATGCCGTCTATGCATATTATTCCGTGTGTGACGTTACTCCGAGACCGGAAGTGACGTCACTTCCTGACTCCGTGTTTATGATTATAGTAGGGGTTAAGGTTATTTTAACATTGGTGGCATCGTGGATGTCCTGAGATGCTAGTTACCCTATATTGCACGGACGGCTAGCCATAAACGCCGTCCGTGCATATTATTAAGTACAGAATATCGTAGCGGGACCGGAAGTGACGACTATCAGCTTGTACGCGTCACTTCCGGTTTCTTACCCCGTCGGACGCCGAGGAATTTTACCAACTACTGATAATTAGGCTGATGGATTAAACATAGTGATTTTGAATATAATAATAAATACATATAAGGCGAGGATACAGGACCCATACATATAATAATGATATAGTCATAACTGATTTGGCAAACGTCACCAGGAAGTGACGTAGACATAAGAATTAGCATAAGTAAACAAAAAAGGTATTAACCAATAATTTGCACATAGTTTAAAAACCTTATATATTAAAATTAATTTGAGAAGTAATTAGAATCAAAGGGCAAGACAATTGAAATAAAAGTGGATAAAAACCTTGATGAGAGCCATTTTCACCGCACTTATTTTAGGGCGTACAGACAAATAATAGGGGGGCAGATCAGGGCACAGGTTCAAAAATGCACAATAAATTGTATATATATAACAAAAAAGACAAAAGAAGAGGGGGCGCTCCATAGTGCATAAAAGTTTTAATTCAAACAGACAGATAAAAGACTGTGAACTCCAGAGAGATGTGACTTGTACCAGAGAATATAACACTGTGGGCTGGTTACCACACGACATGTAATGTTACCATCCAGGCAATACTCGGCCCGCAGTTTAACGACTCTCCAGAGCAGAACACATGAAGCTGCCAGCCGGAAAAGATGTTTTAGCTTCACACGGACCCGCCGTGTGTGTGAGCTGCTGCACTGGATCGCTTAGACACAGTAAAGGATTGCCGGAGGTTCGGGACGAGTATTGCCTGGATGGTAACATTACATGTCGTGTGGTAACCAGCCCACAGTGTTTTATTCTCTGGTACGAGTCACATCTCTCTGGAGTTCACAGTCTTTTATCTGTCTGTTTGAATTAAAACTTTTATGCACTATGGAGCGCCCCCTCTTCTTTTGTCTTTTTTGTTAGAAATTACACCCATGAATCCTGGGTTTCTGGAGTTGGAGTAGGGGAGCAGCGGCCCTGATATACGTGGTTATAAGTGCAGACTCCCTACAGATCATCTGTTGGCTTTGCTGGACTATTTATACACAAGTACACTGGCGCTTTCACTAATTGTTTTATATATATATATATATATACACCCTGTTGCAAAGCGGATTACTGAGGCCATATAATTCCAGTGATACTGCTGTATGTGTGTATATATATATATATATATATATATATATAAATATATATATATATATATATATATATATACACTGCTCAAAAAAATAAAGGGAACATTTAAACAACACAGTGTAACTCCAAGTCAATCACACTTCTGTGAAATCAAACTGTCCACTTAGGAAGCAACACAGATTGACAATCAATTTCACATGCTGTTGTGCAAATGGAATAGACAACAGGTGGAAATTATAGGCAATTAGCAAGACACCCCCAATAAAGGAGTTGTTCTGCAGGTGGTGACCACAGACTGCTTCTCAGCTCCTATGCTTTCTGGCTGGTGTTTTTGTCACTTTTGAAAGCTGGCGGTGCTTTCACTCTAGTGGTAGCATGAGACAGAGTCTACAACCCACACAAGTGGCTCAGGTAGTGCAGCTCATCCAGGATGGCACATCAATGTGAGCTGTAGCAAGGTTTGCTGTGTCTGTCAGCATAGTGTCCAGAGCATGGAGGCGCTACCAGGAGACAGGCCAGTACATCAGGAGATGTGGATGAGGCCGTAGGAGGGCAACAACCCAGCAGCAGGACCGCTACCTCCGCCTTTGTGCAAGGAGGAACAGGAGTAGCACTGCCAGAGCCCTGCAAAATGACCTCCAGCAAGCCACAAGTGTGCATGTGTCTACTCAAACGATCAGAAACAGATTCCATGAGGGTGGTATGAGGGCCTGACATCCACAGGTGGGGGTTGTGCTTACAGCCCAACACCGTGCAGGACGTTTGGCATTTGCTAGAGAACACCAAGATTGGCAAATTCGCAACTGGCGCACTGTGCTCTTCACAGATGAAAGCAGGTTCTCACTGAGCACATGTGACAGATGTGACAGAGTCTGGAGACTCCAAGGAGAACATTCTGCTGCCTGCAACATCCTCCAGCATGACCAGTTTGGCAGTGGGTCAGTAATGGTGTGGGGTTGCATTTCTTTGGGGGGGAAGCATAGCCCTCCATGTGCTCGACAGAGGTAGCCTGACTGCCATTAGGTACCGAGATGAGATACTCAGACCCCTTGTGAGACCATATGCTGGTGCGGTTGGCCCTGGGTTCCTCCTAATGGAAGACAATGCTAGACCTCATGTGGCTGGAGTGTGTCAGCAGTTCCTGCAAGATGAAGGCATTGATGACTGGCCCGCCCGTTCCCCAGACCTGAATCCAATTGAGCACATCTGGGACATCATGTCTCGCTCCATCCACCAACGCCACGTTGCACCACAGACTGTCCAGGAGTTGGCGGATGCTTTAGTCCAGGCCTGGGAGGAGATCCCTCAGGAGACCATCTGCCACCTCATCAGGAGCATGCCTAGGCGTTGTAGGGAGGTCATATAGGCACGTGGAGGCCACACACACTACTGAGCCTCATTTTGACTTGTTTTAAGGACATTACATCAAAGTTGGATCAGCCTGTAGTGTGTTTTTCCACTTTAATTTTGAGTGTGACTCCAAATCCAGACCTCCATGGGTTAATAAATTTGATTTCCATTGATAATTTTTGTGTGATTTTGTTGTCAGCACATTCAACTATGTAAAGAACAAAGTATTTAATAAGAATATTTCATTCATTCAGATCTAGGATGTGTTATTTTACTGTTCCCTTTATTTTTTTGAGCAGTGTATGTATATGTATATATATATATATATATATATATATACACATATATATATATATATAAAAATGTGTATATATATATATATATATATATACGGCAGTATCACTGGATTTATATGACAATACCACTGGACATATACGGCAGTATCACTGGACTGGACTTATACGCCAGTACCACTAGAATTATACTGCAGGATCACTGGATTTATACGGCAGTACCGCTGGACATATACGGCAGTATTAATGGACATACAGTATACGGCAGTATCACTGGACATATACGGCAGTACCACTGGACGTATATGGCAGCACAGGGACACCACCACTGGATTGATGCAACACAACACAGCACCACTGTACTGGACTTATACAGCAGTACTGGACATATGGCAGCAGAGGACACCTCCACTGTGACTGGACTGATGTAGCACAACACACCACCATTGTACTGAAGTAGGACAACACAACACCACTGTAATGGACTGGACTTATACAGCAGCACTGGACATATGACAGCAGAGGACACCACCACTGTGACTGGACTGATGCAGCACAATACACCACTGAACTGATGCAGCACAAGACAGCACCACTGGGCTGGACTCATACAGCGGCACTGGACATATGGCAGCAGAGGACATAATCACTGTGACCGAACAGATGCAGCACAAGACACGGATGCTGAGTACACTGAGGACGGAGATACGTCCTCTCTCTACTATCTCCAATGCCAGAGTGAAAATGGCGGTGACTTTGTGGCTCCTTATATGGAATCCAAACCTCGTAAGAATCCGACAGCAGGATGATGACGTTTTGTCTCGTTCTAGTTTCCGAGTCAGGCGGGAAAACCCGAGCCTGACTCGGATCCGGGCTCGTTACGTGAAGTCCGGTAGGGTTCGGTTCTCTGA
This sequence comes from Pseudophryne corroboree, assembly GCF_028390025.1. Lineage (NCBI taxonomy): Eukaryota > Metazoa > Chordata > Amphibia > Anura > Myobatrachidae > Pseudophryne > Pseudophryne corroboree. Next base: position 651,842,223 of record NC_086449.1, read on the forward strand.
GAACCGAACCCACTCATCTCTAATTATTATAAGGTGGTTCTAATAGTGGTGTAATACCCACATAAGTAATCCATGTGACTGCAATAAGACCCATAAATAAATTTTGTTCCAATGTGTCTACACTGTGCATGCAAAAGAGTGGAGAAAGACACTCCAGAGTGTAGTATCACTCGGCTCCCCCACAAGTTTGCTATAGTACCAGGTGATCACATGCTATTAACCATACTTACGATCCGGGTTTCCAAACTATGATATTCACCACGGTGCTGTTACTCCTGACTCTCTGTGAGATTCTCTGATGCCACTGGTCTTCTGTGTCTTCTTCTGTATCCCGGTGTTGCAGCTCCCTGTATTATTCGGCGCTGGCCACGTCTGACCGCACTTCCACCAGTGAGATCACTCTGTTTGCTCAGCTGACCCTGGCAACTAATTGGAACACCAGAGATTCTATTTAAATTCTTCCAAAGCTGCTGTCACTTGCCAGTATAATGTAGCTTCTACAGGTGCCCTCCTGGCTCAGCAGAACTCTGTACCTTATAAGTCCAGTGTCCCTGCTTTCGGATCCAGGTGACACATTACCATTTCTGGTCTGGTTGCCTGTTACATATTTCTTGTCCCAGTCTAGTTCATCTGATATGCATTACCGGTTCCAGCCCAGTTCCCTATTGCATATTACCGGTCCGATCACAGTTTTCTAGACACAAGTTACCGGTTCCAACCAACTTCCTTGTTTTATATGACTAGTCCCAGCCCAGTTAACTTTTTATGCATTATTAGTTCTAGCCTGATTTCCTATTGCATATTACCAGTCCCAGTCAAGTTTGTACTATTGAATGAAACAATCTATTACTTTCCTCAAGTGCTTCACTCCCCAGCCTCTTGTGTCTAGTACCTAGAGACACTCTTCAGTATTGATTCCTTACTGCCTCTATGTAGGGAAACCTTAGAAAAGCCTACCAGCTTTCTACACATAGCCTTTAGTTCAGACCTTAGGCTCTAATATGAGAAGAGAATATTCCCCAAGTCTGACACTAAACCATTCTACTGATTATATATCTTGCTTTTACTCATCTATTCCTCAGTGCTGTGGAGGGGCAGAGGTGATGTTTAGCTTTCTGTAGCAGACTCTTGCCTAAAGGAATATCATGATGTGATGCCCTTCGTTTTGGTATTATTTTGCTACCAACATTAGCTGCATGTAATACTGTATGAAGAATAGCAGAAGGCTGACATGATTCTGAAGTGGTTTAATCCACAAGGCTGAGGACTGGCTTATGTGGTGGTCAACTGTTGAGCTCATAGTTAATATTAGGGATGTGTTTGTAGATTTTACTGTATTTAAGTCTTTGGATTCAGAGTTCAGGCCTTTTTCCCTAACGAAAATGCCCTACCATCCCTTCTTGTTTACTTGTGTTTTGTAGTTGTTAACTATTTTAGTGGGAAAGAATGGCTAATCATGAGCCTGCGTGCAGTGCAGCCAGTTTGTTTGGTGCACTAACCCTCAAGGATGCAGAAAATCCACCTTTGAAGGTGGGATAGTTATAGTGGACAATTAAGTACTCTTGCTAATTCAATGTGATTTTCGAATCAGTAGGATCAGTATTCAATTAGCCGCAAAGAAACATTGGGAGTGAAAAACTAAAGTTTTTCCCGATTTTTCCCGATATGGCTTTGACATTTTACCAATTGGGTCACCCAAAAAAGAAAAATTTCTCCTGAAAACACACAGGTTCAGTTAAACCTGTGTGTTTTCAGTAGAAACAGCCCTGTTTTCAGGCAAAAAAACGGGGCTGTTTTCAGCGATTTGGCTTTGTCTGCCTGAGATAGGTGAAACAAAATCCCTGATAACCTGTGGCTCGCGCCACCTTTTCAGGGCTAATTGAATAGCACCCGGCAACACAATTACCTGTGATCAATGATCGTGGGTAATTGAATTCCAGCTGTAGTATTGACACCATGAATGCCATTATTTCTTTGGTACGTTTAGATTGACAAGTTAATTAACAGTGCAATGCATAGATCAACCACACTATTTCTCCTCCTGTATTAATACATCTATTTCTAGCTTATTAGCAAGAACTCTGGTTTAAAGACTCAACATTATATATATATATATATATATATATATATATATATATATATATATATAAAAAGTACATGGCCTTAAGAAATAAACAATATGTAAATAAATTGTGGTAACCATAATGTATACTAGAAATATGTATATTATTATTTGTGTACACAGAGCCTGCCAGTAATAGACAGCACATAAATGTAGATTTACAGTGGGAAGAATGGAATAAATTTGTATTATAAGAAGATGCTCCACAGGATTTTATTATTAAGTCCCTTTGGATAAACTGCATCCAAGGTATAAATCCACTTGGATTCCATCTGTACCAATCTGCGACTTCTGTCACCTACTCTGGTTGAGGGCGGGACGTGGCCGATGATCTTATACCGTAAGGTAGACAATTGATGACTCGTTTCTTTGTAGTGTCTGGCCACTGGTTTATCTGATGTCTTGCCTGCCAATGCTTGTTTGATAGGTGATTTATGCATGGCCATGCGTTCTTTGAACATGCGAGTGGTTTGGCCAATGTAGCATAGTCTGCATGGGCAGGTAATCATATAAATGACGTATCGAGTGGTGCAAGTTGGCACATGGTTGATCTTGTATTTTTTTTACCAGAGTGTGGGTGGTTAAATGTAGAGCCCACTTCGAGAAAGCTACAAGTGATGCATGTGACACATTTGTAACACCCTGGTTTCTCATAGGAGGTATATGAATTTTGTTGCAGGAGTGGGGTGATATCCATTTTTACCACCATATTTTTTATATTTCTACCTCTACTGTAACTGATAAGGGGTTTGTATTTATTGAGCCTCGGTAAAGTCTTGTCAGTCGCTATGATGGGCCACAGTGCTTTTGTAGCTTTAGAGACGACTGGGCTGGCCAAAGTATACTCAGTGACAAATGGCAGAGATGCATGGGTGGTACTACAGTTAGTAGATGTAAGCAATTGTTGTCTGGTATATTTCATAACTTCAGATTTTTGTTTTAATAATAATGTACTGTCATATCCCCTCTGGAGGAAGTTTGTCACAAAATTTTCAATTTCAGATTCCACTAATGCAGAATCGCTCATGATGCGTGCCACTCGCATCATTTGTAATTTCACCAAGCCCTTCTTGAGGGCTGGTGGGTGGAAGCTGTTAGCTTTAAGAAGGGTATTGTGATCTGTGTCCTTTGTGTACACTTCGGTCTTGTTTGTAGTGTTCACAATGGTAATTTGGACATCAAGAAAGCGTGTCGTGGAGGTATGGATCTCATATGTGAATTTAATTGTAGATTCCAGGGTGTTGATGTTATTGATGACCGATTTTAGTGCATCTGCACTTCCCTTCCATATTATAAATAAATCGTCTATGTAGCGGGTGTAAAAAATTATATTTTCAAAAATGTGTTGATCTGTGAAGAAAAATAGATTTTCCTGATTGAACATGTAGATGTTAGCGAAAGCCGGCGAGACATTTGATCCCATGGAACATCCACTTTTCTGTAAATAGATTAACCCATTATGCAAAAAAATTGTTACATTTGAGTGTGAGTTCTAGTAAGCTCATAAAGAAATTGATATTGAGATCTGTGAAGCTGTTATCCAACAAAAAAGTTCTCACTGTGTGGGGGCCTTCATCTTGGGGAATGATGGTATATAAACTGTGCACATCCAATGTGCACAGTATAGTGTCGTCTGGTAATGGTCCCGAATCCTGTAATGTTAACAGCAGAGTAGTTGTATATTTGAGGTAGGTGATTTGTCGCGTCACATGAGGTTGTAGAAGGCAATCTAATAGTTGTGCTATTGGTTGATAGAGTGAATTGTTGGCTGAAATTATAGGCCTGCCAGGTGGTTTTTCTCTGTTTTTATGGATTTTTGGGACTGTGTAAATCACGGGTATTTTCGGAAAAGGTTGATGTCATTTTGTAATCAGATTTGAATCCAGAATCTTGTCCTGTACCGCTTTAGACAGAATAGAGTCCAATTCACGTTTGTATAGATCGGTGGGGTCTTTAGGTAGTTTCTCATATGTTGAAGTGTCTGAGAGTTGTCGATGCAACTCTTCTTTATAATAAATTGTTTTGTATGACTATCGCCCCGCCTTTATCCGCAGGGCGAATGACTATATCATTATAATTAGATAAAGTCTTCAATGCTGCTTGTTCTCGTGATGAAAGACTGTGATAAATATGTGGACATGCAGCATTATATCTTTGAGTAGAATCATTCATAAGTCGTGTGTAGGTTTTGATAGAAGAGTTGTGTGAAATTGGATCAAATGTTGACATTCCTCCTATAATTTTTAAAAGAAGAGGCCTTTCTGAATTATTAGGCGATTGGTGCTGGAAGTGTTCTTTTAAACGCAATGATCTAGCAAATTTATAGTTTTCAACCATCCACTCAAATTCACAATGTTTATTGGTGGGAATGAAGGATAATCCTTTAGATAATAGTTTGATTTCCATATTGCTGAGATTTCTGGAGGATAAATTGTAGATCACGTTTTCTTCATTTTTGTCTTGGCATTTCCTTTTGTTTTGTTGCCCCCTATGTGTGAGAATGAGGGAGGGTCGTCTGCTCTGGCTGCTCTGGCTCGTGTAGTTGCCCCTAAATGGACAGACCTGTTGGTAGAAGACTCATCTGAATCTGCGACATGGAAGTCTCTGTCGCTGTTGGAGGAAGCAGGGTCTCGTATCTGACAATATTTTCTGTTCCTCCATGTCATCCTATTGTCACGTCTGGGGTACCCTGGTTTCGGGTCAGATCCTTTAAGCCATTTATACAGTAGGATGTTATCATAATCTGAGGTTACTGTTTGTATTTAATGAGGTCTTTCTTGTATTGGTCACATTGCGTTGTTAAAGGGTTCCAGAAATGTTGGTATGTGGAATCCTGAAGTATTTATGTATGATGCACAGTAAAGGTCTCAATTTTGGATTTAGTATCTTCTAATTCTTTGCCAGCTTCTTCTATGATGAGGATCATGAGGTCTACGCTACATTTATTTAAGATGGCTATCCAACGGTGACATAATTCAGCATTGTTTCTGCCGATGGCAGGGCAGTTTTTCACCCTAAATCCCCAGGGTATCATCTTGGATCTATAGTAGTCAGAGAGTGTACTACCATGCAGTATATAGTCCGTTTCACGTTTTTTGCATTTCAATAATTGATTATATGCATCTACTGCTGTGGTGGATTCCAAAGATAGGTCCTCATCATTTTTAAATAAAATACGTGTGATCTGTGCTTCCATAAAGGATAGAGTCTCTCCTTTAGGTACCATGCTGGCAAATGCAAAGGTGTCATTTCTGTTTTATTGAGACTCCATGCCATTATGTAGGTTACGTCAGAAAAGTGCAAAGTGCTAATAAAGTGCAGTGCTGGTGATGATAAAAGAGAGAAAATTGCAGTCCACTTAGAATAGGTAGTGGGTAATAGCAACCCGATGCCACTTTACATTAGGAACGATGCTCATCCCAAAATACATGCAGTCACAGGAAAGGGCACTCTGGGATGTATAATGGAATAGCCGGGATGCCTTCCAAGGCACTAATACAACCATGCAGGTGTCCTCTTGTGTAGAAGGAACAGGCGGCTCTCATCAGGACTTGTTTTAAATAGAAGCTGTTGCTTTTAATAGAACAAAGTTTCAAGGCCCATCGGCCTTTTCATCAGGTGCAATGAGAAAAAACATACCTTTTATAAGAGGACTGTGAGTCCAGCAGTGTGAAGTGGCCATCTCTCCTGCCTCTCCATGGGTGGCGCCGGTACTGTGATGTCATCGGTGCGCATGTAGCGTCGCTGGTCAGCTGGGCGCCAGGCAATGCATGCTGGGTCTGTAGTTAGGGAAGCCGGCGGCCGGTAACTAGGGGAGGTATGTCAGCGCCAGGGACATATTCAAAATGGGCTGCCATACGGGACAGTAGCATATAATCCCTTTGTCCACAGTGTTCGGCGGCACCCTAGGGGAGGAGGGGGACAAGAGATAAAGGACCAGAACATGTTTGGTTTGCTGCAAGACTGCTGAAGATATTTTTTCTATTTGAATCCAATTGGACCTGGCATCCTAATGCTGCCATGTGGATAAGTGTGAGTCTCCCTCTTTGCTGCTGTATATATATACCCTGCTCAAAAAAATAAAGGGAACACTAAAATAACACATCCTAGATCTGAATGAATGAATTATTCTTATTAAATACTTTGTTCTTTACATAGTTGAATGTGCTGACAACAAAATCACACAAAAATTATCAATGGAAATCAAATTTATTAACCCATGGAGGTCTGGATTTGGAGTCACCCTCAAAATTAAAGTGGAAAAACACACTACAGGCTGATCCAACTTTGATGTAATGTCCTTAAAACAAGTCAAAATGAGGCTCAGTAGTGTGTGTGGCCTCCACGTGCCTGAATGACCTCCCGAAAATGCCTAGGCATGCTCCTGATGAGGTGGCTGATGGTCTCCTGAGGGATCTCCTCCCAGACCTGGACTAAAGCATCCGCCAACTCCTGGACAGTCTGTGGTGCAACGTAGCGTTGGTAGATGGAGCGAGACATGATGTCCCAGATGTGCTCAATTGGATTCAGGTCTGGGGAATGGGTGAGCCAGTCCATAGCATCAATGCCTTCGTCTTGCAGGAACTGCTGACACACTTCAGCCACATGAGGTCTAGCATTGTCTTGCATTAAGAGGAACCCAGGGCCAACTGCACCAGCATATGGTCTCACAAGGGGTCTGAGGATCTCATCTCGGTACCTAATGGCAGTCAGGCTACCTCTGGCGAGCACATGGAGGGCTGTGCTGCCCCCCAAAGAAATGCCACCCCACACCATTACTGACCCACTGCCAAACCGATCATGCTGGAGGATGTTGCAGGCAGCAGAACATTCTCCTTGGCGTCTCCAGACTCTATCACGTCTGTCACATGTGCTCAGTGAGAACCTGCTTTCATCTGTGAAGAGCACAGGGCGCCAGTGGCGAATTTGCCAATCTTGGTGTTCTCTGGCAAATGCCAAACGTCCTGCACGGTGTTGGGCTGTAAGCACAACCCCCACCTGTGGACGTCGGGCCCTCATACCACCCTCATGGAGTCTGTTTCTGATCGTTTGAGTAGACACATGCACATTCGTGGCTTGCTGGAGGTCATTTTGCAGGGCTCTGGCAGTGCTCTTCCTGTTCCTCCTTGCACAAAGGCGGAGTTAGCAGTCCTGCTGCTGGGTTGTTGCCCTCCTATGGCCTCCTCCACGTCTCCGTATGTACTGGCCTGTCTCCTGGTAGTGCCTCCATGCTCTGGAAACTACGCTGACAGACACAGCAAACCTTCTTGCCACAGCTCGCATTGATGTGCCATCCTGGATGAGCTGCACTACGTGAGCCACTTGTGTGGGTTGTACGGAGGTCATAAAGGCATGTGGAGGCCACACACACTACTGAGCCTCATTTTGACTTGTTTTAAGGACATTACATCAAAGTTGGATCAGCCTGTAGTGTGTTTTTCCACTTTAATTTTGAGGGTGACTCCAAATCCAGACCTCCATGGGTTAATAAATTTGATTTCCATTGATAATTTTTGTGTGATTTTGTTGTCAGCACATTCAACTATGTAAAGAACAAAGTATTTAATAAGAATATTTCATTCATTCAGATCTAGGGTGTGTTATTTTAGTGTTCCCTTTATTTTTTTGAGCAGTATATATATATATATATATATATATATATATATATATATATATATATATATAAAACTAAATAACTTGCAGACTATAAATATAGCCAGGAAGAACCTATATCACGTTGATATACATACACACATATATATTCACTCTTTGTTAAGAGTACCGACAGGAATACAATCCTAAGAAATGACAGTTTTCATCCTTTGCCTCTCCGTAATAGTCTGCCCTACTCACAGATGTTGAGGGCCAGACGAATTACATCAGATCCTACCATGATTGATTCAGCTTTGAATTTGATGGTAGATAAATTCCTGGAAAGAGGATATGACAAACAGTTGCTAGAAAACACTAAAAACAGAGTATTAAAAATCCCACGAGCTGATACACTGAAATATCAGCCGCAGGTAAAGCCTAGTGGTGGTTCAGAGGTAGTCCCATGGGTGAGTCTATATACGGACAAGAGTCCTTTTCTCACTAAAAAGGCCAATAAATGGTGGCCCATGGTAAATACAGATGGGGATTTACCATTATTACGACAAGCTAGATTATTGCCCAGTTACACCAGAGGCAGGAATTTGAAAGACCGACTAGTTAAGTTGGACATAACGGGAATGGATAAAAAACACACATCACACTTTCTAAGTAGAAAGAACGGCTGCTACAGATGCCTGGGATGTGTCGCCTGCAGAGCCCTAACAGTAGGTAACACATTCTGTCATCCCCATACAGGAAAGCGGTTTGAGATAAAACATCCAGTAACATGCAGTACCACTTTTGTCGTATATATGCTAACCTGCCCTTGCGGGTTGGCGTATATCGGCAAAACACAGCGCCAATTTAAAGAGCGCATGGCGCAGCACAGGACAGCAATAAGGCATGCATTGGAGTCTGGCAGTAGCGATCAGCCTGTTGCCAGACATTGTTCTGAGGCAAGACATAGTATAGCCAGCATGAGATCAATCATTATTGACCATGTCCCCTTGAGAATTCGGGGGGGTAATCGGGCTAAAATATTATTACAAACAGAATGTAGGTGGATCAGTGCCCTAGACACGATAGCACCTCGAGGGCTAAATGAAAGCCTCGGGCTACAATGCTTTCTTTAATGCATAGGGTTATAACAGTACTGATTAATTGATCCGTTTACAGTGAGAATTAGCTAGATGGTGAGCATTAAAGTGTGTTTGAATAGATGTTTATATTATGGTTATACACAGTATAAATGTTTAAGGACTATTGCTGTGATATATTTGTTTTAAATGTAATTACAACATTGATTGTTATTGTGTTGTTTAGCAACCGAGCAGCGTGCACTGTGTGCGCCGGGGGGCGCCGCCGGATGACGTCACGGGTCCCGTCGAGCAGAAGGTGGAAACATGGATGGCGGGATGGCCCGCGATGCTGAAGGCTGGCGTCCTCCAGGTGTCACAGGTAAGACTGTTTGATTGCAGTTGGGGGAGGGTATATATGTTTGTCATATCACATTGTATTTATGTCTATGCTGTCCCTGACGACGGGGTTATTCCCGAAACGTAGGATTCAATAAAGCACCGTTTTATTAACCTATAAGAAGCCTGGTGAATGCCGCTTATTTGACTATATTATATATATATATATATATATATATATATATATATATCTGATATAGGTTATTTTTTACCACATGAAGCATGGAGTCAGTATATATTGCCATTCCACTATCATTTTATACAGCGTGTAATTTTTTTTACATTTTTCTCCAATATTGATTCTTGGGAGCCTCTTCATGTACATAATGAAAAATAAATTGTTACTGATCACTATACATCGCATCAGTTCAATGCGATATATATGGAAACGGGGCCTGGACTGCACACCCTAGCTTATTATAATGGGATGTGCTACCTTGCTGGGACTAAGTACTGTAATACTACAACATAGAAACAAAGGGTGCAGGTGCACCATACACCATTAAAATTATATTGCAGAGAGTTACCACCTGCGCACTGAGGCGATGCTGTCTAGTGAATATGGCGAGCTGCTAGTGTTTGTAGGTGATCTATCCTACTAAGCAAATTACAAAGTATGTGTAACACTGCGCACAGCCCCTGCTGTCTGACCGTACAGAATGTCAGTGTTATCTCTATGCACATGCAGTCTGAATTCTTAATGTGTTGTAAATGGGAACCAAATGTTTCATCAATTAATGTCAAACAGGTAAAAGATGCACAGTGTAGGTACCAAAATAACTTTTAATGAGGAGTCACAGTGCTCCTACCAGACAACTTGTTAATGCTGTAAGTTATCCTGTTCACAATGAGAGGTTAATTCTGTCCATGTAAATGGCGTGAATTAGTCCCATATAAAATCCCTTTAAAGTCTCTAATCACTAATAATTGTCCAGCAAAATTACTGCACCTCCATGATCCAATTATCAAAGTCTATGATTCGATGCTGATCGCAAATAGATGTAGTTCAAAGCTGGTATTGTGCTCTGAACGGAGCAGTCCTTGGTGCTGCTGACCGCAGCAAATGTTTGGTTGGACAATACCAATACGTGGTGGGGGATATATGTTCTGTGGGTGCGGCGTCCCGTAACCCTCAGGTACATATACTTACCCTTCTTCTTCTGATCGTCCTCGTCTGCCGTCTCCCGCTGCGCTTCCTTCCTTCCCCGTCTCGGTCCCAGGCGGGTGTGGATCCTATGTGTGCAAGCCTGCACACTGATGAGTAAGCCTCCGGGACTACGAGACCACCGGCGGCTGCGGCACTTCCGGGTACTGTTACCCTGGTGTGGGTGTTCAGTCTCCGGCGCGCTGCAGCGCTGACGGCGGCTCCACTTCACTAGCCAGTGAAGGAGACTGGGGGAACAAATCGGTGGAGGCTATCAGCGGTTCTTTGCAGATAGTCTGTGTGAATGAATGTCTTGTTTCTCCAACGCGTTTCAGCCTTAATTGTCCTTCCTCTGGGAGTGGTGTCAAAAATTATATAGCATTGATAAATAGTAATTCATGTATACTCACCTTTCCGCCAATGCAATCCAGTATCTTGGGCTCCAGCGGTTCTTCTCCTGTGGTCCTACAGTGCTTGGAGTCACCTGGCAGGTTGCTTCTGCATATGAACCAGCAGCTGAGGACCCTGGAGGCTGCAGGAACTGCTGAGAGTTCAGGGGCAGAGCTAACACCGGGTGCTTGGCAGAGAGCAGTGAATCATTGAGCTTCCCTGCCATTTCCACACTCAAATTCAGATTATGCTGTTCTGAGATGGCAAATCTGTACTCCCTGCATCGCACTAAAGTTTCAGGCACGGAATCAGGGTGCTGCTGTGGAAGTCAGGAACTTCTCCATGGTAACCCACTTTGTGAATAGCCCATAGCAGAGAAAAACTGTTTTATTAAAAGCAGTTCTTTTCTCTGCTTTCTGAATAGACCTCTTGGTGAGATTACACATATCCTCCTCTGATATGCCAGTAGTGAAACATTTTTTGATCGCAGGTCACCAACTCTCAAGCCTGAAGAGAATGAACATTGATTAGGTTCCACCACCTCCAAGGGGAGGAGATAATGGCCTTATTCTATTGAAAAAAAGAGGCAATGTGGATACTGCGCTTGGTTACCATTGCACCCAAGGACCTTAATGAGATGAACCATCTTGGCATTTTTCTTTAAAGTCTCCAATAAGTATTCTATAGGCATATGTGATATTAAGTATTTGTTAATGTGTTTTTGCACATTTGTATCTAACTTTAATGTGTATGTAAGTTTTGTATTTATGTGTGCTTATGAAACTATGCTTCAGATGTTCCCATACTGTTGATACTCATGTTTGATGAATAGGTGAGACACATCACTATCAAGGGCGTAGCTACCATAGGTGCAGGCAGTGCAGCTGCTATGGGGCCCAGAGCTAATAGAGGCCCACCTTCCCTGTCAAAGTTACATGTGTTACATGTGTTACATTTTTTGCCATTGGGTGGTACGTAGAGGTTCTTTCAAACTTTTTCTTTGGGGCTTGCAATATTTCTAGGTATGCCTCTGGACCTGCTCTTTGTAGTGTGGTGTATTATAATGTTATACAGTAAAATATGAAACGGGGCACTGTAATGAGGCACAATATGAATGAGGAGCACTATATATCATAATATGAATTGGGGGTACTGTGCAGCATAATTTGTACTGGCAGCTCTGAAAAGTGACATAGGGTGAACTTAAGTACTACTGCGATTCATAAAAGAAACTAGGGCACTACTATGGGCATAACATTAAGTAAGGCTCTTCTATGGTTCAGAAAATGAACTAGGGCACTATTATAGGGCATACAATTAACAACTGCTGCAGAGAAGTGTTTCTCTCTAGAAGCATTGGGACGGGAGCCCTTCAAAATGTTGCTATGGGGCCCACAAAGTTCTGGCTACGCCCCTGATCACTATGTAGCATGTATAACATTTGATAATTGAGGTATACCTAATTGATACCTTCCTAGATGTTGCTAGTTTTAATACAGATATCTTGCGCCTCATGCAAGATTCATATAAATATTACAGAATAGGGGCAAGTGTTTTACAGGAAATGTGAGAAAACTATTTCCAATACCTGGTTGGCCGTATGAAGTTCTGGGTGGAACCATTTAACGTGAAGTCTACAGGGGTCTAGCAATGGTCATAATGCTCTTATTCTCAGACGACTCAATTTGATCTCACTTCTAACACCTACTTCAAAAAAGTTAAAAGCAAGTTACCAGGCAGAAGTCTGTTTTGAAATCCAGCAGTCTCTTTTATTGTGAGATCACCTTACAGCAAAACCCAGCAAGTCATAGCACACAGTACAACTGAGTGGTGAATTATATACAAGTTCTAGTTTATACTGTATATGGACTCTTTTATACAGAGGTGTGGGTCATACCAACCTTCCTAAACAATAGCCACATCCATATTTTAGGCTTGAGTTCTTAAATAGGCACATACAGTACTTCACCCTACTGTACATGAGGAAAAGGTGGAACTGACTCATTAAACCCAGGATGTTTCATGACAGTAACAATCTCTCACCCTGCCAGAGAAGCAGTCTCTCTTCCTGTCACAGTAACTTATTCCTTTTCTTTCGCATTCAGGGCCTTATTCAGAGGTGGACACTGGTGTGGTATTGGATGCCGCTGGTTCTCACTGAACAAATTCAGATGCAGAGAGAGGGAATTTGGTTGGCATTCCTGGGAGATTACATGGTGTGCCTAGCCAAGCATGGACAAATTGCAACCAGCAACTGCTTTTTCTGTCACAGTTTTACTGGCACTTACAGCCAAGCTCAGGCTGCTGCAATGTCTGATGGTACCACTGATGTGTGACTTCATTATACATATAGTGGCAAATTTGCTCCTCAGCTAATGGGCATCTCAGTAGGAAGCTCGACTGCGAAATTGGCATAAAGATGAAGTTGCACTATACCACTGTCACCGCTGCAATAGCATTCACCTCTGAATCAGACCTGACCAAATGAGTTTACCAATGACATCAAAATTCCCTAGAGCTGAGCAACCTATTTACACATTAGTTCTTTGTAAACAACTTTAAAGTGTAAACTAGTTGGTAGATCTGTGTATCCACTACTAATGTACTTTAATTCTTACTACAACCTGTTTGACCTGTGCAGTAAGAGCTCCTAATGGCCCCCAAAATGTAATATTGAACATTCAAGTAATATCTAATTCAAACAATATCTAATACTATGATCATGGTCCAATAATTTTAAAATTTTAATAAAATGTCTATGCTTCCATACGCACACACGCACGCACGCACGCACACACGCACGCACACACACACGCACACACGCACGCACGCACGCACGCACACACGCACGCACACACTGTACTCATTAATCACTTATATTCCAGTTCTGTAAATTTTAATATTACTGTTCTCATTATAGTATCCCATTTACTTTCTCAATATTACCATATACTGTTACAAATTTTGTTATATGCTTTACAAATATTGCCATTGAATCTACCACATTCCAATAATGTCTCAAACTCCAACAATGGCATAGCTTTTGCATGGAAGGATGTCTGTTGGGCCTGTAATGGACATGTGAAAAGGTATGGAGTCATGAAGGAAGATCTGATGGCATGTGGACAGACTGATGGCATGATGTGGGGTGGTCTGGGGGCATGTGAGGAAATCTGATGGGCCTGTAAAGGGCATGTGGGGATGTCTGGTGAGATGTGTGGAGGTATAATGGCAATAAGGGCATATTGGGAGATCTGATGGGTCTGATGTTTTTTCTTCTATAGCTGTAGAAAATGTTACACTTTTAGGACCTAATTCAGAGTTTTATGGTGAATCGATATTCATGCAAATCTATGATTTTGGATGATCTGTGCATGCATATGAGCCACATTGCGCGTGTACAGATTTTGGCCTGCCATGTCGTACATAGGCCCTCATTCTGAGTTGTTCGCTCGCTAGCTGCTTTTAGCTGCATTGCACACGCTAGGCCGCCGCCCTCTGGGAGTGTATCTTAGCTTAGCAGAATTGCGAACGAAAGATTAGCAGAACTGCTAATAAATAATTCTTTGCAGTTTCTGAGTAGGTCCAGACCTACTCACAGATTGCGATCAGCTCAGTCCGTTTAGTTCCTGGTTTGACGTCACAAACATGCCCTGCGTTCGGCCAGCCACTCTCCCATTTCTCCAGACACTCCCGTGTTTTTCCCTGACACGCCTGCGTTTTTTAGCACACTCCCGGAAAACGCTCAGTTACCACCCAGAAACGCCCCTTTCATGTCAATCACTCACCGATCAGCTGAGCAACTGAAAAGCGCCGCAGGATCCACAGCAAATCTACTAAGTTTTTAGTAAATTAACTAAGTGCATGCGCCCTGCGTGCCTTGCGCATGCGCATTTTGCAACAAATCACAGGATAGCGAATATCGGCAACGAGCGAACAACTCGGAATGACCCCCATATGGTGACTGCAGACATCAGGGGAGTGACAGGCTGTAGGCATTGGGGGCATATGTAGACAGTAGCTGTGTCATTGGAAACAGCTTCACAGGCTCCGACGTGGTTTTGCAAGACATCATGAGTAACCTGAAGGTTTTTCAAATATCAGATGTTCAGGCAGAGGATCCAATAATGTGTCTTCAAATTAGAGATGTGCGGCGGGCACTTTTAGTTTTTTGTGTTTTGGTTCTAATTCCACTTTCGTGTTTTGGTTTTGGCTTGGTTTTGCCAAAACCACCCATTCGTGTTTTGGTTTTGGATCTGGATGATTTTTGAAAAAAATATAAAAACCGCTAAAATCACAGAATTTGGGGGTAATTTTGCTCCTACTGTATTATTAACCTCAATAACATTCATTTCCACTCATTTCCAGTCTATTCTGAACACCTCACACTTCACAATATTGTTATTAGGCCTAAGCTAAGCGACACAATTGTGCGGCACAAACACCTGGCCCATCTAGGAGTGGCACTGCAGTTACAGACAGGATGGCAGATTTAAAAAATAGGCCCCAAACAGCACATGATGCAAAGAAGAAAAAGAGGTGCCATGAGGTAGCTGGATGGACAAGCTAAGTGACATAAGTGTGCGGCACAAACACCTGGCCCATCTAGAGGTGGCACTGCAGTTACAAACAAGATGGCACTTAAAAAAACTAGTCCCCAAACAGCACATGATGCAAAGAAGAAAAAGAGGTGCAAGATGGAATTGTCCTTGGGCCCTCTCACCCACCCTTATGTTGTATAAACAGGACATGCACACTTTAACATACCAATCATTTCAGCGACAGGGTCTGCCACATGACTGTGGCTGAAATGACTGGTTGGTTTGGGCCCCCACCAAAAAAGAAGCAATCAATCTCTCCTTGCACAAACTGGCTCTACAGAGGCAAGATGTCGACCTCATAATCATCCTCTGATTCCTCACCCCTTTCACCGTGTACATCCTCCTCACTGAGTATTAATTCTTCAACACTGGAATCCACCATCACAGGTCCCTGTGTACTTTCTGGAGGCAATTGCTGGTAAAGGTCTTCCTGGAGGAATTTATAATTCATTTTGCTGAACATTATCTTCTCCACATTTAGTGGAAGTAATCTCCTACGCCGATCGCTGACAAGGTTACCGGCTGCACTAAACACTCTTTCAGAGTACACACTGGAGGGGGGCAACTTAAGTAAAATAAAGCCAGTTTGTGCAAGGGCCTCCAAATTGCCTCTTTTTCCTGCCAGTATACATATGGACTGTCTGACATGCCTACTTGGATGCTGTCACTCGTGTAATCCTCCACCATTCTTTCAATGGTGACAGAATCATATGCAGTGACAGTAGACATGTCAGTAATCGTTGGCAGGTCCTTCAGTCCAGACCAGATGTCAGATTTCGCTCCTGACTGCCCTGCATCACCGCCAGTGGGTGGGCTAGGAAATCTTATCCTTTTCCTTGCAGCCCTAGTGTTGGAAGAAATTGAAGGATGAGCTGTTGACGGGTCACATTCCGCTTGAGTTGACAATTTACTAACCAGCAGGTCTCTGCACCTCTGCACACTTATGTCTGCTGGAAAGAGAGATACAACGTAGGCTTTAAACCTAGGATGGAGCACGGTGGACAAAATGTGGTGCTCTGATTTCAACAGATTGACCACCCTTGAATCCTGGCAAAGCAAATGAAGGGCTCCATCCGCAAGTCCCACATACTTTGCCTAATCACTCCATCTTAGCTCCTCCTTCAATTTCTCCAGCTGCTTCTGCAAAAGCCTGATGAGGGGAATGACCTGACTCAGGCTGGCAGTGTCTTATCTGACTTCACGTGTGGAAAGTTCGAAGGGTTGGAGAACCTTGCACAAGACGGAAATCATTCTCCACTGCGCTTGAGTCAGGTGCTTTACCCCTCCTTTGCCTATATCGTAGGTGGATGTATAGGCTTGAATGGCCTTTTGCTGCTCCTCCATCCTCTGAAGCATATAGAGTGTTGAATTCCACCTCGTTACCACCTCTTGCTTCAGTTGATGGCAGGGCAGATTCAGGAGTGTTTGCTGGCGCTCCAATCTTCGGCACGCAGTGGCAGAGTGCCGAAAGTGGCCCGCAATTTTTTGGGCAACCGACAGCATCTCCTGCACACCCCTCTCATTTTTCAAAAAATTCTGCACCACCAAATTAAATGTATGTGCAAAACATGGGACATGCTGGAATTTGCCCAGATGTAATGCACGCACAATATTGGTGGTGTTGTTTGATATCACAAATCCCCAGGAGAGTCCAATTGGGGTAAGCCATTCTGCGATGATGTTCCTCAGTTTCCATAAGAGGTTGTCAGCTGTGTGCCTCTTATGGAAAGCGATGATACATAGTGTAGCCTGCCTAGGAACGAGTTGGCGTTTGCAAGATGCTGCTGTTGGTGCTGCTGCTGTTGTTGCTGAGGGAGGCCATACATCTACCCAGTGGGCTGTTACAGTCATATGCTGTAGTCCTTAGTCTGCCCTGTTCCTCTTGTCCACATGTCCGTGGTTAAGTGGACACTGGATACAATCGCATTTTGTAGGACACTGGTGACTCTTTTTCTGACGTCTGTGTACATTCTCGGTATTGCCTGCCTAGAGAAGTGGATCCTAGATGGGATTTGATACCGGGGACACACTATCTCCATCAAATCTCTAAGTGCCACTGAACTAAAGGCGGATACTGGACGCACCTCTAACACCAACATAGCTGTCAAGGCCTCAGTTTTCCACTTTGCTAAAGGATGACTGCTGTCATATTTCATCTTCCTCACAAAGGACTGTTGAACAGTCAATTGCTTACTGGAAGTAGTACAAGTGATCTTCCGACTTCCCCTCTGGGATGACGATCGACTCCCAGTAGCAACAATAGCAGCTGCAGCAACCACGGGCGTACCACTCAAGGATCCTATGGAGGAATCCCGGTTAGGAGAGGACTCCTCTGTCTTGACAGTGACATGGCCTGCAGGACTACGAACGTTCCTGACTGAGGAGGAAGTTGACTTTGAGGGAGTTGGTGGTGAGGCTTGCAGGAGCTTGGGTACAGGAGGAAGAAGGGATTTAGGTGTAAGTGGACTGCTTACGCTCTTACCCAAAGTTTCACAACTTGACACTGACTTCTGATGAATGCGCAGCAGGTGACGTATAAGGGAGGATGTTCCTAGGTGGTTAACATACTCACCCCTACTTATTACAGATTGACAGAGGCAACAGATGGCTTGACACCTGTTGTCCGGATTTGTGGAGAAATAATTCCACACCAAAGAGGTGGCTTTTTTGGCAGTTTGCCAAGGCATCACAATAGGCTTTTTTGTCCCAAGGACAACAGGTGTGTCCCCCGGTGCCTGACTTAAACAAACCACATCACCATCAGAATCCTCATTGTCAACTTCCTCATCAGCGCCAGCAACACTTATATCCTCATCCTGGTGTACTTCAACAGTGACATCTTCATTTTGAATATTAGGAACTGGAATGTGAGTGTTCCTTCCAGAATTTGCAGGGGGTGTGCAAATGGTGGAAGGAGCCACCTCTTCCTGTCCAGTGTTGGGAAGGTCAGGCATTGCAACCGCCGACACACTTGTACTCTACTTGGGGATTTGAGATACCATCTCAGAGCGCACAGTTCTTTTCTGTGCTCTTTCCAGTTTAACTCTTTTAATTTTTCTAGCGGGAGGATGAGGGCTTCCATCCTCATGTGAAGCTGAACCACCAGCCATGAACATAGGCCAGGGCCTTAGCCGTTCCTTGCCACTCCGTGTCGTTAATGGCATATTGGCAAGTTTACGTTTCTCCTCAGATGATTTACATTTCTTTTTTTAGTTCTTTTTACTGAACTTTGGCTTTTTGGATTTGACATGCCCTCTACTATCACATTGGGCATCGGCCTTGGCAGACAACGGTATGGCATTTCATTGTCTATGTCATGGCTAGTGGCAGCAGCTTCAGCACTAGGAGGATCTTTCCCTATTTTAACCTCAAAATTTTTGTTCTCCATTATTTTTTTGGAGTTATGTGAGACAATATGCGGCACAGGAATGATTAGAATGACTGATGAGACAGGACATTACCACTGGTCTGATGCAGCACAACACATTGTTGTTATAATTATTATACTGCAGCAGTGAACATATAGCAGCAGCGTATATCATCACTGTAATGACTGATGAGACAGGACATTACCACTGGTCTGATGCAGCACAACAGGTTGATGTTATAATTATTATACTGCAGCAGTGGACATATAGCAGAAGCGTATATCGTCACTGAAATTACTGTTGAGACAGGACACTACCACTGGTATGATGTAGCACAACAGGTGGTTGTTATAATTATTATACTGCAGCAGTGGACATATAGCAGCAAAGTATATCGTCACTGGAATGACTGATGAGACAGGACACTACCACTGGTCTGATGCAGCACAACAGGTTGTTGTTATAATTATTATACTGCAGCAGTGGACATATATCAGCAGCGTATATCGTCACTGGAATTTCTGATGAGACAGGACACTACCACTGGTCTGATGCAGCACAACAGGTTGTTGTTATAATTATTATACTGCAGCAGTGGACAAATAGCAGCAGCATATATCGTAACTGGAATTACTGTTGAGACAGGACACTACCACTGGTCTGCACAACACAGCACCACTTTATACAGCTACACTGGATATATGACAGCAGAGAACACCAATACTGTGACTGGCTGGACTTATGCAGCACAATACACTGAGTAATTACACTGGACTGGACTGAGCAGCACAACACTTGCCACCCCACTTTCCCGCCCCCACACAGACACTGAACACTGAGGACACGTCCTCTCTATACACTCTCCGAGACTGGAGTGAAAATGGCCGCGATGCGCGGCTCCTTAAATGGAATCCAAATCCAGCGAGAATCCGACAGCGTCATAATGACGTTTTGCAGCATTCGGGTTTCCGAGTCAGGCGGGAAAACCCGAGCCGGGCTCGGATCCAGACTCAGAAGGCAAAGTCCGAACCGAACCCGCAAATCTCTCCTTCAAATACAGCCATCAGATCACAGAAACATGCAAAGGGCTGTGGTTTTAACAAAAATCTTTGAATTAGGCCCTTACTTTAGTTTTCCTCTTCTGGAATAGACTGAGGACAAAGTCGCTCAACAAAACATGTGCTGCATCTTTGACTTAGGTACAATAGAAACTTCAAAGAACGTTGCTTTCTTCAGAGCTACAGTACTACAATGATGAATACAGTGGTTGACTTATTACAATAGCATCATAACACTAAGCTAATGTAGTGTAGCAGCTGTTTGGTCTGAGATACATTTAAAATTCATATGTGTGCCAAAACGGAATCAGTAAAAACAGGGGTAATTTCTGGAGTTTGGATGCGTACTGTGTTATAAACCAGTGAGAATTATGTTATTTTTAAACAGAATGACATTAATAATTGTTTGAAAGATACTAAATTTCATTCAGTTCAAATGCCTAATCATGTACCAAGTAGAACAACAATTTGTTCTTAGTAGACAAAGTTCTTGCTTTACTAAAATGGACTTTCTATGAACAATTGATCTGAAATGACTTTTGTAAAGAGTGAATAGCAAATGAAATTAATGTAAGTCTTTCTTCAGTCATTTTTCATTCTCAAAGGATGATTAAAGCTGATGTAAGAAGGCTCATTATAATGGAAAAAAATAGACAGACTCATTAAAAAACCATTAAACCAGTGTTTTCATTTGATTTATTTCCCTGTAATTTTATTTTGCCAGTACTTAGAACTTGGACAAACCAATTTTTCTTGTCAGGCCACTGACAAAAATAATGGAATTTTGATGTTAACAGTATATTGTACAGTCTACCAGAAACATTATCCCTTTGTGCATAGTCTGCTTTGTGTGTACGCTGAATAATATAATACATTATATGCATAGGTTTTATTGCAGTCATAGCTGTCAGTCATCCTGATCTGTACTAACTACTAACAATTCCAAGCAGAACGCAGTAGCGCTCACTTAAATATGTATGTCCTCCTGACCAGAGCCCAATTAAGGCAGGGACGACAGGGGCAGCCATCCCAGGTCCCCCACACATTAGAGCCCAAACACCCTGCATTTTGAACTATAGGAGTCTTCCTTCGGCGGCTCAACTGTTTAGTAACAATGGTCGCAGAGGAGCTTCTGCACAGTCAATCTCGCGGGACAGGGAAATCCCGCGAGACAGTAACTGCAAGCCACCGGTGTTTGTTGGTCGGCCTGCACTCCCTGCTGCTCTGTAAGTCGTGGTGTGTGTGTGTGTGTGTGTGTGTGTGTGTGTGTGTGTGTGTGTGAGAGCATGCACAGCCTGGGGGAGGGGGACTTTGCCAGCAATCGTAGTAGTGGTGGGGGCCCCCACAATCTATGTTGCCCTGGGCCCCCACTACCCTTAATCCAGCCATGCTCCTGAAAAACTATGGGGGTTTACCTAGTAGTTGCTTCTGAACACTGCTTATCAGCACTTATTATCAATAAACAAGTAAGAGAAATCAATACCTGTAATTTTCAGAAATGTGCAACTAGGTACAGCATTACATGCAACTTGTTAAAAAATTAAGTGTGTAAACTTTTTTCTTAACACATGAGGTTTTACCAGATAGCAGTTCAGGAATGCAGATAATTGCATTGAAAGGTAATAACTCCGGTTTCTCTGGAGATAATTGGAATACAGCTGGCACTCTAACACCATAAAATGTATAGTTTTTAGGTTGGGCACCATCTTGGTAAGGGAATGAAGCCTCCCTGGAGGAGCCATATGGAGTCTGCATAGCAGTGCTCTCCACCTTCAACACCATCCTTCACTACAAGCGTCTCCATGCTGCACAACCATTTACTCAAAGCTTCTCTGTAGCACCTGTAAGAAAGTTACTGATGTCACTCTCAAAATTCTTGATGTATTTTACATTTGTGACCCTTAGAAGTTAAAAAGACTTTTTGCCTATCCTGGTCTTCCACTTGCACCAGCTAGATCCTTACTTTGGCTTCTGGATGTCCTGATGCTCACTGAATGTAGTATTTAAAAAACTCCTAATCACACCTTTTAGGTGGCTTGCCAATATTTGGTCATGCAGAAGTACTTTTCTGTGGCTAAATGTCTATGCTGTTAGCGTCTGGTTGAGAAACATCTCCTACACATTGCGCTTGTACAGATTTTGGCCTGCGATGTCGTACATAGTGTGACTGCAGACGTCAGGGGAGTGACAGGCTGTAGGCATTGGGGGCAAGTGTAGCCAGTAGCTGTGTCATTAGAAACAGCTTCACAGGCTCCAACAGTGTGGTTTTGCCAGACATCATGAGTAACCTGAGGGTTTCTCAAATATCAGTTGTTCAGGCAGAGGATCCAATAATGTGTCTTCAAATACAGCCATCAGATCACAGAAACATGCAAAGGGCTGTGGTTTTACCAAAAGTCTTTGACTCAAGCCCTTACTTTTGTTTTCCTCCCCTGGAATAGACTGAGGACAAAGTCGCTCAACAAAACATGTGCTGCATCTTTGACTTAGGTACAATAGAAACTTCAAAGAACGTTGCTTTCTTCAGAGCTACAGTACTACAATGATAAAAACAGTGGTTGACTTATTACAATAGCATCATAACACTAAGCTAATGTAGTGTAGCAGCTGTTTGGTCTGAGATACATTTAAAATTCATATGTGTGCCAAAACGGAATCAGTAAAAACTAGAGATGAGCGGGTTCGGTTTCTTTGAATCCGAACCCGCACGAACTTCACTTTTTTTTTCACGGGTCCGAGCGACTCGGATCTTCCCGCCTTGCTCGGTTAACCCGAGCGCGCCCGAACGTCATCATGACGCTGTCGGATTCTCGCGAGACTCGGATTCTATATAAGGAGCCGCGCGTCGCCGCCATTTTCACACGTGCATTGAGATTGATAGGGAGAGGACGTGGCTGGCGTCCTCTCCATTAGAATAGATTAGAAGAGAGAGAGAGAGAGAGAGATTGTGCAGACAGAGTTTACCACAGTGACCAGTGCAGTTGTTGTTAAGTTAACTTTTATTTAATATATCCGTTCTCTGCTATATCCGTTCTCTGCCTGAAAAAAACGATACACAGCAGTCACACAGTGTGACTCAGTCTGTGTGCACTCAGCTCAGCCCAGTGTGCTGCACATCAATGTATAAAAGCTTATAATAATTGTGGGGGAGACTGGGGAGCACTGCAGGTTGTTATAGCAGGAGCCAGGAGTACATAATATTATATTAATTTAAAATTAAACAGTGCACACTTTTGCTGCAGGAGTGCCACTGCCAGTGTGACTAGTGGTGACCAGTGCCTGACCACCAGTATAGTAGTATATTGTTGTATACTATCTCTTTATCAACCAGTCTATATTAGCAGCAGACACAGTACAGTGCGGTAGTTCACGGCTGTGGCTACCTCTGTGTCGGCAGTCGGCACTCGGCAGGCAGTCCGTCCATCCATAATTGTATAATTATATACCACCTAACCGTGGTATTTTTTTTTCTTTCTTTATACCGTCGTCATAGTCATACTAGTTGTTACGAGTATACTACTATCTCTTTATCAACCAGTGTACAGTGCGGTAGTTCACGGCTGTGGCTACCTCTGTGTCGGCAGTCGGCAGGCAGTCCGTCCATCCATAATTGTATTATTATAATATATACCACCTAACCGTGGTTTTTTTTTCATTCTTTATACCGTCATAGTGTCATACTAGTTGTTACGAGTATACTACTATCTCTTTATCAACCAGTGTACAGTGCGGTAGTTCACGGCTGTGGCTACCTCTGTGTCGGCAGTCGGCAGGCAGTCCGTCCATCCATAATTGTATTATAATATATACCACCTAACCGTGTTTTTTTTTTCATTCTTTATACCGTCATAGTGTCATACTAGTTGTTACGAGTATACTACTATCTCTTTATCAACCAGTGTACAGTGCGGTAGTTCACGGCTGTGGCTACCTCTGTGTCGGCAGTCGGCAGGCAGTCCGTCCATCCATAATTGTATTATAATATATACCACCTAACCGTGGTTTTTTTTTCATTCTTTATACCGTCATAGTCAGTCATACTAGTTGTTACGAGTATACTACTATCTCTTTATCAACCAGTGTACAGTGCGGTAGTTCACGGCTGTGGCTACCTCTGTGTCGGCACTCGGCAGGCAGTCCGTCCATCCATAATTGTATTATAATATATACCACCTAACCGTGGTTTTTTTTTCATTCTTTATACCGTCATAGTGTCATACTAGTTGTTACGAGTATACTACTATCTCTTTATCAACCAGTGTACAGTGCGGTAGTTCACGGCTGTGGCTACCTCTGTGTCGGCAGTCGGCAGGCAGTCCGTCCATCCATAATTGTATTATAATATATACCACCTAACCGTGGTTTTTTTTTCATTCTTTATACCGTCATAGTGTCATACTAGTTGTTACGAGTATACTACTATCTCTTTATCAACCAGTGTACAGTGCGGTAGTTCACGGCTGTGGCTACCTCTGTGTCGGCAGTCGGCAGGCAGTCCGTCCATCCATAATTGTATTATAATATATACCACCTAACCGTGGTTTTTTTTTCATTCTTTATACCGTCATAGTCAGTCATACTAGTTGTTACGAGTATACTACTATCTCTTTATCAACCAGTGTACAGTGCGGTAGTTCACGGCTGTGGCTACCTCTGTGTCGGAACTCGGCAGGCAGTCCGTCCATCCATAATTGTATTACAATATATACCACCTAACCGTGTTTTTTTTTTCATTCTTTATACCGTCATAGTCAGTCATACTAGTTGTTACGAGTATACTACTATCTCTTTATCAACCAGTGTACAGTGCGGTAGTTCACGGCTGTGGCTACCTCTGTGTCGGAACTCGGCAGGCAGTCCGTCCATCCATAATTGTATTACAATATATACCACCTAACCGTGGTTTTTTTTTCATTCTTTATACCGTCATAGTCAGTCATACTAGTTGTTACGAGTATACTACTATCTCTTTATCAACCAGTGTACAGTGCGGTAGTTCACGGCTGTGGCTACCTCTGTGTCGGAACTCGGCAGGCAGTCCATCCATCCATAATTGTATTATTATAATATATACCACCTAACCGTGGTTTTTTTTTCATTCTTTATACCGTCATAGTGTCATACTAGTTGTTACGAGTATACTACTATCTCTTTATCAACCAGTGTACAGTGCGGTAGTTCACGGCTGTGGCTACCTCTGTGTCGGCAGTCGGCAGGCAGTCCGTCCATCCATAATTGTATTATAATATATACCACCTAACCGTGGTTTTTTTTTCATTCTTTATACCGTCATAGTCAGTCATACTAGTTGTTACGAGTATACTACTATCTCTTTATCAACCAGTGTACAGTGCGGTAGTTCACGGCTGTGGCTACCTCTGTGTCGGAACTCGGCAGGCAGTCCGTCCATCCATAATTGTATTACAATATATACCACCTAACCGTGGTTTTTTTTTCATTCTTTATACCGTCATAGTCAGTCATACTAGTTGTTACGAGTATACTACTATCTCTTTATCAACCAGTGTACAGTGCGGTAGTTCACGGCTGTGGCTACCTCTGTGTCGGAACTCGGCAGGCAGTCCGTCCATCCATAATTGTATTATTATAATATATACCACCTAACCGTGGTTTTTTTTTCATTCTTTATACCGTCATAGTGTCATACTAGTTGTTACGAGTATACTACTATCTCTTTATCAACCAGTGTACAGTGCGGTAGTTCACGGCTGTGGCTACCTCTGTGTCGGCAGTCGGCAGGCAGTCCGTCCATCCATAATTGTATTATAATATATACCACCTAACCGTGGTTTTTTTTTCATTCTTTATACCGTCATAGTCAGTCATACTAGTTGTTACGAGTATACTACTATCTCTTTATCAACCAGTGTACAGTGCGGTAGTTCACGGCTGTGGCTACCTCTGTGTCGGAACTCGGCAGGCAGTCCGTCCATCCATAATTGTATTACAATATATACCACCTAACCGTGGTTTTTTTTTCATTCTTTATACCGTCATAGTCAGTCATACTAGTTGTTACGAGTATACTACTATCTCTTTATCAACCAGTGTACAGTGCGGTAGTTCACGGCTGTGGCTACCTCTGTGTCGGCACTCGGCAGGCAGTCCGTCCATCCATAATTGTATTACAATATATACCACCTAACCGTGGTTTTTTTATACCACCTAACCGTGGCAGTCCGTCCATAATTGTATACTAGTATCCAATCCATCCATCTCCATTGTTTACCTGAGGTGCCTTTTAGTTCTGCCTATAAAATATGGAGAACAAAAAAGTTGAGGTTCCAAAATTAGGGAAAGATCAAGATCCACTTCCACCTCGTGCTGAAGCTGCTGCCACTAGTCATGGCCGAGACGATGAAATGCCAGCAACGTCGTCTGCCAAGGCCGATGCCCAATGTCATAGTACAGAGCATGTCAAATCCAAAACACCAAATATCAGAAAAAAAAGGACTCCAAAACCTAAAATAAAATTGTCGGAGGAGAAGCGTAAACTTGCCAATATGCCATTTACCACACGGAGTGGCAAGGAACGGCTGAGGCCCTGGCCTATGTTCATGGCTAGTGGTTCAGCTTCACATGAGGATGGAAGCACTCAGCCTCTCGCTAGAAAACTGAAAAGACTCAAGCTGGCAAAAGCACCGCAAAGAACTGTGCGTTCTTTGAAATCCCAAATCCACAAGGAGAGTCCAATTGTGTCGGTTGCGATGCCTGACCTTCCCAACACTGGACGTGAAGAGCATGCGCCTTCCACTATTTGCATGCCCCCTGCAAGTGCTGGAAGGAGCACCCGCAGTCCAGTTCCTGATAGTCAGATTGAAGATGCCAGTGTTGAAGTACACCAGGATGAGGAGGATATGGGTGTTGCTGGCGCTGGGGAGGAAATTGACCAGAAGGATTCTGATGGTGAGGTGGTTTGTTTAAGTCAGGCACCCGGGGAGACACCTGTTGTCCGTGGGAGGAATATGGCCGTTGACATGCCAGGTGAAAATACCAAAAAAATCAGCTCTTCGGTGTGGAGGTATTTCACCAGAAATGCGGACAACAGGTGTCAAGCCGTGTGTTCCCTTTGTCAAGCTGTAATAAGTAGGGGTAAGGACGTTAACCACCTCGGAACATCCTCCCTTATACGTCACCTGCAGCGCATTCATAATAAGTCAGTGACAAGTTCAAAAACTTTGGGTGACAGCGGAAGCAGTCCACTGACCAGTAAATCCCTTCCTCTTGTAACCAAGCTCACGCAAACCACCCCACCAACTCCCTCAGTGTCAATTTCCTCCTTCCCCAGGAATGCCAATAGTCCTGCAGGCCATGTCACTGGCAAGTCTGACGAGTCCTCTCCTGCCTGGGATTCCTCCGATGCATCCTTGCGTGTAACGCCTACTGCTGCTGGCGCTGCTGTTGTTGCCGCTGGGAGTCGATGGTCATCCCAGAGGGGAAGTCGTAAGCCCACTTGTACTACTTCCAGTAAGCAATTGACTGTTCAACAGTCCTTTGCGAGGAAGATGAAATATCACAGCAGTCATCCTACTGCAAAGCGGATAACTGAGGCCTTGGCATCCTGGGTGGTGAGAAACGTGGTTCCGGTATCCATCATTACTGCAGAGCCAACTAGAGACTTGTTGGAGGTACTGTGTCCCCGGTACCAAATACCATCTAGGTTCCATTTCTCTAGGCAGGCGATACCGAAAATGTACACAGACCTCAGAAAAAGAGTCACCAGTGTCCTAAAAAATGCAGCTGTACCCAATGTCCACTTAACCACGGACATGTGGACAAGTGGAGCAGGGCAGGGTCAGGACTATATGACTGTGACAGCCCACTGGGTAGATGTATGGACTCCCGCCGCAAGAACAGCAGCGGCGGCACCAGTAGCAGCATCTCGCAAACGCCAACTCTTTCCTAGGCAGGCTACGCTTTGTATCACCGCTTTCCAGAATACGCACACAGCTGAAAACCTCTTACGGCAACTGAGGAAGATCATTGCGGAATGGCTTACCCCAATTGGACTCTCCTGTGGATTTGTGGCATCGGACAACGCCAGCAATATTGTGTGTGCATTAAATATGGGCAAATTCCAGCACGTCCCATGTTTTGCACATACCTTGAATTTGGTGGTGCAGAATTTTTAAAATAACGACAGGGGCGTGCAAGAGATGCTGTCGGTGGCCAGAAAAATTGCGGGACACTTTCGGCGTACAGGCACCACGTACAGAAGACTGGAGCACCACCAAAAACTACTGAACCTGCCCTGCCATCATCTGAAGCAAGAAGTGGTAACGAGGTGGAATTCAACCCTCTATATGCTTCAGAGGTTGGAGGAGCAGCAAAAGGCCATTCAAGCCTATACAATTGAGCACGATATAGGAGATGGAATGCACCTGTCTCAAGTGCAGTGGAGAATGATTTCAACGTTGTGCAAGGTTCTGATGCCCTTTGAACTTGCCACACGTGAAGTCAGTTCAGACACTGCCAGCCTGAGTCAGGTCATTCCCCTCATCAGGCTTTTGCAGAAGAAGCTGGAGGCATTGAAGAAGGAGCTAACACGGAGCGATTCCGCTAGGCATGTGGGACTTGTGGATGCAGCCCTTAATTCGCTTAACAAGGATTCACGGGTGGTCAATCTGTTGAAATCAGAGCACTACATTTTGGCCACCGTGCTCGATCCTAGATTTAAAGCCTACCTTGGATCTCTCTTTCCGGCAGACACAGGTCTGCTGGGGTTGAAAGACCTGCTGGTGACAAAATTGTCAAGTCAAGCGGAACGCGACCTGTCAACATCTCCTCCTTCACATTCTCCCGCAACTGGGGGTGCGAGGAAAAGGCTCAGAATTCCGAGCCCACCCGCTGGCGGTGATGCAGGGCAGTCTGGAGCGACTGCTGATGCTGACATCTGGTCCGGACTGAAGGACCTGACAACGATTACGGACATGTCGTCTACTGTCACTGCATATGATTCTCTCAACATTGATAGAATGGTGGAGGATTATATGAGTGACCGCATCCAAGTAGGCACGTCACACAGTCCGTACTTATACTGGCAGGAAAAAGAGGCAATTTGGAGGCCCTTGCACAAACTGGCTTTATTCTACCTAAGTTGCCCTCCCACAAGTGTGTACTCCGAAAGAGTGTTTAGTGCCGCCGCTCACCTTGTCAGCAATCGGCGTACGAGGTTACATCCAGAAAATGTGGAGAAGATGATGTTCATTAAAATGAATTATAATCAATTCCTCCGCGGAGACATTGACCAGCAGCAATTGCCTCCACAAAGTACACAGGGAGCTGAGATGGTGGATTCCAGTGGGGACGAATTGATAATCTGTGAGGAGGGGGATGTACACGGTGATATATCGGAGGGTGAAGATGAGGTGGACATCTTGCCTCTGTAGAGCCAGTTTGTGCAAGGAGAGATTAATTGCTTCTTTTTTGGGTGGGGTCCAAACCAACCCGTCATATCAGTCACAGTCGTGTGGCAGACCCTGTCACTGAAATGATGGGTTGGTTAAAGTGTGCATGTCCTGTTTTGTTTATACAACATAAGGGTGGGTGGGAGGGCCCAAGGATAATTCCATCTTGCACCTCTTTTTTCTTTTCTTTTTCTTTGCATCATGTGCTGATTGGGGAGGGTTTTTTGGAAGGGACATCCTGCGTGACACTGCAGTGCCACTCCTAGATGGGCCCGGTGTTTGTGTCGGCCACTAGGGTCGCTAATCTTACTCACACAGCTACCTCATTGCGCCTCTTTTTTTCTTTGCGTCATGTGCTGTTTGGGGAGGGTTTTTTGGAAGGGACATCCTGCGTGACACTGCAGTGCCACTCCTAGATGGGCCCGGTGTTTGTGTCGGCCACTAGGGTCGCTAATCTTACTCACACAGTCAGCTACCTCATTGCGCCTCTTTTTTTCTTTGCGTCATGTGCTGTTTGGGGAGGGTTTTTTGGAAGGGCCATCCTGCGTGACACTGCAGTGCCACTCCTAGATGGGCCCGGTGTTTGTGTCGGCCACTAGGGTCGCTAATCTTACTCACACAGCTACCTCATTGCGCCTCTTTTTTTCTTTGCGTCATGTGCTGTTTGGGGAGGGTTTTTTGGAAGGGCCATCCTGCGTGACACTGCAGTGCCACTCCTAGATGGGCCCGGTGTTTGTGTCGGCCACTAGGGTCGCTAATCTTACTCACACAGCTACCTCATTGCGCCTCTTTTTTTCTTTGCGTCATGTGCTGTTTGGGGAGGGTTTTTTGGAAGGGACATCCTGCGTGACACTGCAGTGCCACTCCTAGATGGGCCCGGTGTTTGTGTCGGCCACTAGGGTCGCTTATCTTACTCACACAGCGACCTCGGTGCAAATTTTAGGACTAAAAATAATATTGTGAGGTGTGAGGTATTCAGAATAGACTGAAAATGAGTGTAAATTATGGTTTTTGAGGTTAATAATACTTTGGGATCAAAATGACCCCCAAATTCTATGATTTAAGCTGTTTTTTAGTGTTTTTGGAAAAAAACACCCGAATCCAAAACACACCCGAATCCGACAAAAATAATTCGGTGAGGTTTTGCCAAAACGCGTTCGAACCCAAAACACGGCCGCGGAACCGAACCCAAAACCAAAACACAAAACCCGAAAAATTTCAGGCGCTCATCTCTAGTAAAAACAGGGGTAATTTCTGGAGTTTGACGTCTACTGTGTTATAAACCAGTGAGAATTATGTTATTTTAAAACAGAATGACATTAATAATTGATTGAAAGATACTAAATTTCATTCAGTTCAAATGTCTAATCATGTACCAAATAGAACAACAATTTGTCATAGCCGTCAGTCATCCTGATGGTCATCTGAACTAACTACTACCAATTCCAAGCAGAACGCAGTAGCTCTCACTTAAATATGTATGTCCTCCTGACCAGAGCCCAATTAAGGCAAGGACGACAGGTGCAGCTATCCCAGGTCCCCCACACATTAGAGCCCACACACCCTGCATTTTGAACTGTAGGAGTTTTTCTTCGGCGGCTCAGCTGTTTAGTAACAATGGCCGCAGAGGAGCTTCTGCACAGTCAATCTCGTGGGAGAGGGAAATCCCGCGAGACAGTAACTGCAAGCCACCGGTGTCTGTTGGTTGGCCTGCACTCCCTACTGCTCTGTAAGTGGTGGTGTGTGTGTGTGTATGTGTGTGTGTGTGTGTGTGTGTGTGTGTGTGTGTGTGTGTGTTTGTGAGCGTGCACAGCCTGGGGGGGAGGCAGACTTTGCCAGCAATCGTAGTAGTGGTGGGGGCCCCCATAATCTATGTTGCCCTGGGCCCCCACTACCCTTAATCCAGCCCTGCTCCTGACAAACTATGGGGCTTACCTAGTAGTTGCTTCAGAACACTGCTTATCAGCACTTATTATTAGAGATGTGCACCGGAAATTTTTCGGGTTTTGGTTTTGGATTCGGTCCCGCGGTTGTGTTTTGGATTCGGACGCGTTTTGGCAAAACCTCCCTGAAAATTTTTTGTCGGAATCGGGTGTGTTTTGGATTCAGGTGGTTTTAAAAAACAAACAAACTCAAAAACAGCTTAAATCATATAATTTGGGGGTAATATTGGTCCCATAGTATTATTAACCTCAATAACCATTATTTCCACTCATTTCCAGTTTATTCTGAACACTTCACAATATTATTTTTAGTCCTTAAATTTTCACTGAGGTCGCTGGATGACTAAGCTAAGCGACCCAAGTGGGCGGCACAAATACCTGACCCATCTAGGAGTGGTACTGCAGTGTCAGTCAGGATGGCACTTAAAAAAATTAGCCCCAAACATCACATGATGCAGAGATAAATAAAAAAAAGAGGTGCAAGATGGAATTGTCCTTGGGCCCTCCCACTCACCCTTATGTTGTATAAACAGGATATGCACACTTTAACAAACCCATCATTTCAGCCACAGGGTCTGCCACACGACTGTGGCTGAAATGACTGGTTGGTTTGGGCCCCCACCAAAAAAGAAGCAATCAATCTCTCCTTGCACAAACTGGCTCTACAGAATGTCCACCTCCTCCTCATCATCCAATTCATCACCCCTTTCACTGTATACATCCCCCTCCTCACAGAGTATTAATTCGTCCCCACTGGAATTCACCATCTCAGGTCCCTGTGTACTTTCTGGAGGCAATTGCTGGTGAATGTCTCCATGGAGGAATTGATTATAATTCATTTTGATGAACATCATCTTCTCCACATTTTCTGGAAGTAACCTCGTACGCCGATTGCTGACAAGGTGACCGGCTGCACTAAACACTCTTTCGGAGTACACACTGGAGGGAGGGCAACTTAGGTAAAATAAAGCCAGTTTGTGCAAGGGCCTCCAAATTGCCTCTTTTTCCTGCCAGTATACGTACGGACTGTCTGACGTGCCTACTTGGATGCTGTCACTCATATAATCCTCCACCATTCTTTCAATGGTGACAGAATCACATGCAGTGACCGTAGACGACATGTCAGTAATCGTTGGCAGGTCCTTCAGTCCGGACCAGATGTTAGCACTCTCTCCAGACTGCCCTACATCACCACCAGCGGGTGGGCTCGGAAATTCTTTGCCTTTTCCTCGCACCCCCAGTTGCGGGAGAATGTGAAGGAGGAGCTGTTGACGGGTCACGTTCCGCTTGACTTGACAAGTGTCTCACCAGCAGGTCTTTGAACATCTGCAGACTTGTGTCTGCCGGAAAGAGAGATACAACATAGGATCGAGCACAGTGGCCAAAATGTATTGCTCTGATTGACCACGCGTGAATCCTGGTTAAGCGAATTAAGGGCTCCATCCGCAAGTCCCACATGGATAGCGGAATCGCTCCATTTTAGCTCCTCCTTCAATCTCTCCAACTGCTTCATCAAAAGCCTGATGAGGGGAATGACCTGACTCAGGCTGGCAGTGTCTGAACTGACTTCACGTGTGGCAAGTTCAAAGGGTTGCAGAACCTTGCACAACGTTGAAATCATTCTCCACTGCACTTGAGTCAGGTGCATCCCCCTTCTTTGCCTATATCGTAGGTAGCTGTATAGGCTTGAATGGCCTTTTGCTGCTTCTCCATCCTCTGAAGCATATAGAGTGTTGAATTCCACCTCGTTACCACCTCTTGCTTCAGATGATGGCGGGGCAGGTTCAGGAGTGTTTGCTGGTGCTCCAGTTTTCGGCACGCTGTGGCTGAATGCCGAAAGTGGCCTGCAATTCTTCGGGCCACTGACAGCATCTCTTGCACGCCCCTGTCATTTTTAAGAAAATTCTGCACCACCAAATTCAATGTATGTGCAAAACATGGTACGTGCTGAAATTTGCCCACATGTAATGCACGCACAATTTTGGTGGCGTTGTCCGATGTCACAAATCCCCAGGAGAGTCCAATTGGGGTAAACCATTCTGCGATGATGTTCCTCAGTTTCCATAAGAGGTTGTCAGCTGTGTGCCTCTTATTGAAAGCGGTGATACAAAGCGTAGCCTGCCTAGGAATGAGTTGGCGTTTGCGAGATGCTGCTGCTGTTCTTGCTGCAGGAGGCAATACATCTACCCAGTGGCCTGTCACAGTCATATAGTCCTGAGTCTTCCCTGCTCCACTTGTCCACATGTCCGTGGTTAAATGGACATTGGGTACAACTGCATTTTTTAGGACACTGGTGACTCTTTTTCTGATGGCTGTGTACATTCTCGGTATCGCCTGCCTAGAGAAGTGGAACCTAGATGGTATTTGGTACCGGGGAAACACTACCTCAAGCAATTCTCTAATTCCCTGTGAATTAACGGTGGATACCGGACACACGTTTAACACCAACGCAGCTGCCAAGGCCTGAGTTATACGCTTTGCAGCAGGATAACTGCTGTGATATTTCATCTTCCTTGCAAAGGACTGTTGGAGAGTCAATTGCTTACTGGAAGTAGTACAAGTGGTCTTCCGACTTCCCCTCTGGGATGACAAACAACTACCAGCAGCAACAACAGCAGCGCCAGCAGCAGTAGGCATTAAACTCAAGGATCCATTGGAGGAATCCCAGTTAGGAGAGGACTCGTCAGACTTGCCAGTGACATGGCCAGCAGGACTATTCCTGTCTAACTGAGGGAGTTGGTGGTGTGGTTTGCAGGAGCTTGGGTACAAGAGGCAGGGATTTAGTTGTCAGTCAGTAGCGTATCTTGCCACGTGCCAGCACGACTTTTGCCCGGGGTGCCCGCCCTCAGTAAGGCGCCGGTGCGATCCGGAGGGCGCCGCACCATGGCAAGATCCGCTACTGTGTCCCCCGCTGTGAAGGGAACTAGACGCTACGCATCTAGTTTCCCTTTGTGGAGAGGACCTTTGCTGTGCGGTGCGCGATGATGTCAGCATTGCAGCATTGTGGGACTGACAGACGCTAGGGGTTATATTTGACCTCTAGTGTCTGTGTATGCTGTGCTATGGGAGACACATCATGACGTCTCTCCCATAGATCCAAGAAGAGGAGCGGAGCCAACGAAGGTCTGCAGTGGTCAGGAGCGGGTATTGTAAGTATAATTTTTTTTTTGTGTGCAAGTGGCGCTAAGCTACAGGGGGCACAAATGGGGGCACAACTCTACAGAGGGCGTAACTGACCATGCCCCCTGTTTGAAGCCACACCCCTATTCTCCGCCCGGTGCGCCAAAAGACCTAGAACCGGCCCTGTTGTCAGTGGACTGCTTCCGCTGTCACCCAAAGTTTTTGAACTTGTCAATGACTTCTGATGAATGCGCTCCAGGTGACGTATAAGGGAGGATATTCCTAGGTGGTTAACGTCCTTACCCCTACTTTTTACAGCTTGACAAAGGCAACACAGGGCTTGACACCTGTTGTCCGCATTTCTGTTAAAATAATTCCACACCGAAGAGGTGATATTTTTTTGTAATTTGACCAGGCATGTCAATGGCCATATTCATCCCACAGACAACAGGTATCTCCCTGGGTGCCTGACATAAACAAACCACCTCACCATCAGAATCCTCCTTGTCAATTTCTTCCTCAGCACCAGCAACACCCATATCCTCATCCTGGTGTACTTCAACAGTGACATCTTCAATTTGACTATCAGGAACTAGACTGTGGGTGCTCCTTCCAGCACTTTCAGGGAGCGTGCAAATGGTGGAAGGCGCCACCTCTTCCCGTCCAGTGTTGGGAAGGTCAGGCATCGCAACCGACACAATTGGACTCTCCTTGGGAATTTGTGATTTAGAAGAAAACACAGTTCTTTGCTGTGCTTTTGCCATCTTAACTCTTTTCAGTTTTCTAGCGGGAGGATGAGTGCATCCATCCTCATGTGAAGCTGAACCACTAGCAATGAACATAGGCCAGGGCCTCAGACGTTCCTTGCCACTCCGTGTTGTAAATGACCTATTGGCAAGTTTACGCTTCTCCTCAGACGCTTTTAATTTAGATTTTTGGGTCATTTTACTGAACTTTAGTTTTTTGGATTTTACATGCTCTCTACTATGACATTGGGCATTGGCCTTGGCAGACGACGTTGATGGCATTTCATTGTCTCAGCCATGACTAGTGGCAGCAGCTTCAGCACGAGGTGGAAGTGGATCTTGATCTTTCCCTATTTTACCATCCACATTTTTGTTCTCCATTTTTTAATGTGTGGAATTATATGCCAGTAATATATCAATAGCAATGGCCTACTGTACTGTACTATATGTATACTGCTGGTCACCAAAATGCTGCACTGTCCTACTATATACTGCTCACAATAATGCAGCACAGAAATAGTATACTAGACACAGAGCTGCAAGATACAGCAATGGCCTTCTGTACTGTACTATGGGCCTAATTCTGAGTTGATTGCAGCAGCAAATATGTTAGCTGTTGGGCAAAACCATGTGCACTGTAGGGGGGACAGATATAACATGTGCAGAGAGAGTTAGATTTGGGTGGGGTGTATTCAAACTGAAATCTAACTTGCAGTGTAAAAATAAGAACTTCAATTATACTCCATTTTAATTGTGAGAGTTTATTTAAATTATTTTTACTATCAGTGTTCTTAGTGTTAGGAGTGTGCATCTGCATCTCTCTTCCTCCAGCATAGTATTAGAAGCCTCAGCATGATAGCACCTCTTGAAATCTCTAGTATTAGGGTGTGCAGTCCAGGCCCCCCTTTTTTCCTCTATTTTTGTGTATATATTGTACACTGGAAGGCAAGGCTTCCTTCCTCTGGTATTGGCACCCCTCCCATTTACCCTCAGGTGTTTTAATTAGCTAGGTTCCTGCATTTCAGATCACACATTGAAATGGCACTATTTAGAGGTAAGTCCTATATAAATTTATATAATGTGATAGTATTAGGAATGTTAGGGACCCATGTGATGAAGTCACCTGGCCGCGGTACATGGGCCCGCATATTTGCGCAAATGTGTGCTAAGAACTTCAATTATACTCCATTTTAATTGTGAGAGTTTATTTAAATTATTTTTACTATCAGTGTTCTTAGTGCTAGGAGTGTGCATCTGCATCTCTCTTCCTCCAGCATAGTATTAGAAGCCTCAGCATGATAGCACCTCTTGAAATCTCTAGTATTAGGGTGTGCAGTCCAGGCCCCCCTTTTTTCCTCGATATTTGTGTATATATTGTACACTGGAAGGCAAGGCTTCCTTCCTCTGGTATTGGCACCCCTCCCATTTACCCTCAGGTGTTTTAATTAGCTAGGTTCCTGCATTTCAGATCACACATTGAAATGGCACTATTTAGAGGTAAGTCCTATATAAATTTATATAATGTGATTGTATTAGGAATGTTAGGGACCCATGTGATGAAGTCACCTGGCCGCGGTACATGGGCCCGCATATTTGCGCAAATGTGTGCTAAGAACTTCAATTATACTCCATTTTAATTGTGAGAGTTTATTTAAATTATTTTTACTATCAGTGTTCTTAGTGCTAGGAGTGTACATCTGCATCTCTCTTCCTCCAGCAGTGTAAAAATAAAGCAGCCAGTATTTACCCTGCACAGAAACAAAATAACCCACCCAAATCTAACTCTCTCTACAAATGTTATATCTGCTCCCCTGCAGTGCACATGGTTTTGCCCAATTGCTAACAAACTTGCTGCTGCGATCAACTCAGAATTACCCCCTATATGTATACTGCTGGTCACCAAAATGCTGCACTGTCCTACTATATACTGGTCACAATAATGCAGCACAGAGATAGTATACTTGACACAGAGCTGCAAGATACAACAATGGCCTTCTGTACTGTACTATATGTATACTGCTGGTCACCAAAATGCTGCACTGTCCTACTATATACTGGTCACAATAATGCAGCACAGAGATAGTATACTTGACACAGAGCTGCAAGATACAGCAATGGCCTACTGTACTGTACTATATGTATACTGCTGGTCACCAAAATGCTGCACTGTCCTACTATATACTGCTCACAATAATGCAGCACAGAGATAGTATACTTGAGACAGAGCTGCAAGATACAGCAATGGCCTACTGTACTGTACTATGTGTATACTGCTGGTCACCAAAATGCTGGACTGTCCTACTATATACTGCTCACAATAATGAGGCACAGAGATAGTATCCTTGACACAGAGCTGCAAGATACAGCAATGGCCTACTGTACTGTACTACTATAATTATATACTGGTGGTCCCCAGTCCCCACAATGTAGCACACTGAGCACAGATACTTGCAGCACACTGAGTACAGAAACGGAGCATTTTCAGGCAGAGAACGTAGATATTTTCAGCACACTGAGCACAGATATTTGCAGCACACTGAGCACAGATACAGAGCTTTTCAGGCAGAGAACGCAGCCACGTCCTCTCATTTCAATCTCCAATGCACGAGTGAATATGGCGGCGACACGCGGCTCTTAATATAGAATACGAATCTCGCGAGAATCCGACAGCGGGATGATGACGTTCGGCCGCGTTCGGGTTAACCGAACAAGGCAGGAAGATCCGAGGCTGCCTCGTAACCGTGTAAAATAGGTGAAGTTCGGGGGGTTTCGGATCTCGGAGAACCAAACCTGCTCATCTCTACTTATTATCAATAAACAAGTAAGAGAAATCAATACCTGTAATATTCAGAAATGGGCAACTAGGTACAGCATTACATGCAAATTGGTAAAAAATTAAGTGTGTTAACTTTTTTCTTAACACATGAGGTTTTACCAGATAGCAGTTCAGGAATGCAGATAATTGTATTGAAAGGTAATAACTCAGGTTTCTCTGGAGATAATTGGAATACAACTGGCACTCTAACACCGTAAAATGTATATTTCTTAGGTTGGCACCATCTTGGTAAGGGAATGAAGCCTCCCTGGAAGAGCCATATGGAATCTGCATAGCAGTGCTCTCCACCTTCAACACCATCCTTCGCTACAAGCATCTCCATGCTGCATAACCATTTACTCAAAGTTTCTCTTTAGCACCTGTAAGAAAGTTACTGATGTAACGCTCAAAATTCTTGATCTATTTTACATTTGTGATCCTTAGAAGTTGAAAAGACTTTTTGCCTATCATGGTCTTCCACTCGCACCAGCTAGATCTTGACTTTGGCTTCTGGATGTCCTGATGCTCACTGAATGTAGTATTTAAAAAACTCCTAATCACACCTCTTAGGTGGCTTGCCAATATTTGATCATGTAGAAGTACTTTTCTGTGGCTAAATGTATATGCTGGTAGCTTCTGGTTCAGATACATCTCCTGCTGCTGGCATATCCACTGACACATACTTGTTCTGCATATCAACCTACAGCTTTTCAGTAACATGTTCTGTTACTTTGAACATGACATCTTTAGACTTGACAAGCATTTCAGCACATGGATTCCATAATCTGTAGCCTTTAATCTCATGGCATGTTGTACTTTACTGATTTTGAATGTTGCCCAAGTACGGTACATAAATATGCATTTTGGATTGCTGCATTTCTTTCAGCAGTATTTTAATGTGCTAGCTTGTTAACTAACTAGGTCAGCACA
Source organism: Pseudophryne corroboree (assembly GCF_028390025.1). NCBI lineage: Eukaryota > Metazoa > Chordata > Amphibia > Anura > Myobatrachidae > Pseudophryne > Pseudophryne corroboree. The sequence goes on from NC_086449.1 coordinate 651,880,955, forward strand.
ACCTTATTTTTCCTTGTAGTCTGCAATCTTCTTTGTTACTTCAGATTTCTTTCTGATGAAGTTGACATGTACTCACTGACTTTACTTCCATTGAATCTCACAAATCTGTATGTACTATTTCAAGTTGTGTTGTAGCTCTGTTTGCTACAGTAACTTGGGAAATGGCTGATGACTTTGTGTCCTGCTAAACAGTTCTCACATATGGGTTACTCAGTGTTACTCACTGAAATTCCTTTGACCATCCTGTTCTGTAGTTTCTGAACACAGTAAAATCCCAGGTGACCAAATATTTTATGCTAGAGTACAGTAACTGTGATAAAGTTGTCATCATCGGATACCAATGCTGTGCATCAAGGATGTACAATTTCTGACACCTTGTGCCTGTACCTATTATGGTCCTTTTTCTGTTTAGCACAATTCACTTACTTTTAGCAAAGGGACCTCCTTTGCCTTTTGTTCCAGGACACTGAAGTCTATAAGATTTGTTCTTATATCTGGTGCACAAAGCATATCATAGATTTCTGTGACTTTTGCTCAAGTTCCAATTTTCAAGTGGGATTTAATTGTTACACTGCAAGAATTTTGTTGCCAATCACTTTGTTTAGGGTTCCATTTTGTTAACATGGTGAACAATTCCTCCTTGCAGCTGACATGTCTTGTTGCATCTGACTCGATATACCTGCAATATTTTCTGTTACTATCTGTAACACTCTGGGCTGATTCATCTTTGGCATTTAATTGCATTTCCATAGCAAACTATCATGTTGTATAATTGTCTGCACCTTTTGCAGTAGCTTGAAAAAAATTATAGGTATAGCTTCTGTGTATATGCTTATAACAGACATAATTATGCAGCCATGGGGCTCTAATCACCGCCTGTACTGCCATACTGTGCTAGAAACATTCCGTGGTGTCTGCACTCTGTGTTCTGTAGCAGTCTGTGTCTTGCATGTGTATAAAATCATGTTTGTGTTCTGCTGCTGGGCGTTCTAGTAGCGTGGGGCCTGTGTACTTGAAATTTGTGTGTCTGGACCCATAACCTGTTGGAAATATGTATATGTGTACAGGTTTCATGATGCAGCAGAAGTTTTGTACGCACTAGTGGATGCCCTGAGACAATGAACAGTGCAGTTTACTTAATCAGTGGAGTGGTTTTATTGATGGTAAAACAGGAACAATCATACTCACTGTTATACACACTGCTAGATGGAGAGGACCTTAGTGGGGTGTCATGCAGCTCACCAACTGGTGAGTGTATGAGGAACTGGATAGTAGTGCAGGAATACAGGTAATTGCATTGGAAGGTAATATCTCACAGGTCTCTCTGGAACAAAGTGGAAGACAACTGTCTGTGGCACTCAAACACAGTGAGACAAGATGGCGCCACACATGTGCAGTGCTTAGATTGGTGGCCATCTTAGTATACTTGCACCTCCCCACCCAAAAAAATAATAACATTATTCATGAAATAGTACTCAATAATTTCAAATATTACTGGATAAAGTCTATAAAATCACTAACGTGAGGTTAAAACATACAAGGATTAATTAGTATGCCAAGACTTCTGAATAGATGCTCAATATGTACAGTACATGATAATGAAACATTGCTAGACATTCTTCTTTATTATTATATATATTAATTTGATTTTGTTTTTTCAAAGATTTATTTATTGAAAATTTTCAATATAAAGACAAACATAACAGAAAGAGAAAGTAAATGAGACAACAAGAAGCAATACAACATGAATAAAAGGTATTTTAGTTAGGACGATGGTGGGCGTGTAATTATTTCCAATGGACAGAAGGAAAGATCAGCAGGTCTCAAGAGGATCATGTCCATTAGATTCCAAGTAAAAAATCAGAGAAATACAACCTCACAACAAAGAAGAGATCCACAATTGTAACAAAAAGAAAATAAACAATACATGAAGAAAAAACGAAAACATGAAAGAAATAAAAATAGAAATAAAAATACCAGACAAGGCTAGAAGGGAAGGAAAAAAGAAGGGGGGGGGGGGGGGGGAGGAATCAGCCAAATGTATATAATAGAGGTGTCGTGTTTCTCCAGTGCTGTCTGAATCCATATAATGCATATGTAAAATATTAGAAAATAAATAGATGTACACCCATGAATACACGATGACAACAAGCAATTCAAGTATTAGTATTTTCAAATATCTTCATGATGTGCAATTGAGTAGAATTATCAAGAGTATTAATGAAAGGCAACAATTTAAGATAAAAAATATTTGTTACATGACAAATATCAACAACTGCATATTTTCTCTCGTAATATAGAATATGAAGCAGTTTCAACTTAACCTCAGATAACTGAGGACCAGATTTATTGGTCCAGTGGATCAGGATACATTTTTTGGCCAAAGCTAAAACTATAATAATCAGGTGAAGAATATGTTTCTGTTTTAAAGTTCCAAAAGACCATGCTCAAAAATTGAGACCCATGCAAGCTAGTGGATCAGGAGTCAGTCTGGGTTGAAATATATAATTAACAAATGAGATTACCTTACAGTGTTTAAAATCAGCTACAGTTACACCACATTTAAGATAGTGGCCCTCTTCTGTGTAATGTTCGAGTAAAGGCCTCTTGTAAATAAGCCAACTTCAAAACTGTAGTAATCATTTAAGTTAGTAAGGTCTGATATAGTTGAAAGTGTCAGAATATCTGACGACCATTTAGCTAACAATAATCCCCATTGTGCATGGTCAATATAAGATTTTTCAATAAGCATTGAATAAACATATTTCAATTTATACGGTTTGGAAAGAAGAAAATTGAACAACATATCAATATTAATCACCTGAGATAAATGGACTGGAAATATATGGTGTAGTAGCCTTAATAGAGCAAAAAATGTCTCATTTGAAAATACATGAATAGATGAGTGTTGGGTAAATGATACTTCTGAGATAGATTTGCAAATGTGTTTATATTACCACCATGGTCAAAAACTTTATGGGAGGAATCTAGACCTTTATTTTTCTAGGTAAGAAATGTGGGGTTGGAGAGCAAAGGAGGAAAGTGGGGTTGCCCCATAGTGGTATAAACTGTGAAACATGAGGCTTGCTGTTTCAACATTTATGAATATGAAACCAGGCTAAATATGTATCATAAAACAATATATGTGTTTTCAACTCCTTTGGAATATGTGAGGATTTGGATTGGAGTAGGGCTCCTGGAGCATATGGGGAGAAAACAGCTGAATCCAGGGAGTAGTCTGAGTAAACAGAGGTATTCTGTACACAATCACAGATATACCTAAAGAAAATTGCAGAAGAATATGCTCCCAAGTCTGGATAGCCTAAACCACCAGGGGTTTTTAAGTTTCACTTTAGAAATTATAGGTCTTTTATTTTGCCACAAAAATTTAGAGAACAATGCATCTATATGAACAATATCTGATTTTAATAAAGCTATTGGCAACATCTACATACAGTAAAGTATTTTCGGGAGGATAATAGATTTAATAACAGCCATTCTCCCTAATAAAGAAATGGGAAGATCTTGCCATGATTGTAATTTAGTGGAGATATGCGATATTATGGAAGTAAAATTGTGAAAACAGAGCCAAGAAAGATCTGAGCAGATCTGAACCCCCAGATATGTAAATTTTGAAGGGGAGATGGAGAGTGACGTATTAAGGGAGTTCAAAGAATCCGGAGAGGCACAACCCAATAAGGGTTTCTCTGACTTAGACAAATTAACCTTGTATCCTGAGATTTTTCCAAATGAGTCAACCAGGTGCAAGAAGGCTGGTAAAGATAAGATAGGTTAGACAGAAAGATATGTGTGTCATCTGCAAATATAGCAATTTTTTGTTCTTCTAATCCTTTAAAAATACCCTGTACATAAGGAGAGGCACGTACAGCTACTGCTAGGGATTCAATGGCTTTTGTGAAAAGTAATGGGGATAAGGGGCATCCCTGTCTTGTACGCCTGCCCAGAGAAAATGAAGATGAGAGATGTCCATTACATGCAATATGAGAGGAGGGGGAGGAATATAGGGTGCAGATTATTTTGAGAAATTGAGAAGGAAAGCCAAAATTGTCCAATGTTTTAAACAAATGAGGCCATAAAACTAAATCAAAGGCTTTTTCTGCATCTAATGTAACCACAATATTAGTAGGGGGAGATATGGGAATCAGAAGTAGTTTGATGGATAGCTGCCAAAACTCTTCGAACATTCACAACAGAGTGACGGCCCGATATGAAACCCATTTGGTCCTTTTGAATCAGATGGGGTAACATCAATATCAGTCTGTCTGCCAATATTTTTGTAAAAAGTTTATAGTCAGTATTGAGCAGAGATATCGGCCTGTAGGACCCAGGAAGTTTCAAATCACGTCTGGGTTTAGGGATTATCTTAATTACAGCATCAGAAAAGTAAAGTGGAAGTTTTCAGTATCCATTATAGAATTAAAACAGTCTGTCAATGGTTGACTAAGCTGATAACATAACAGTTTATAAAATTCATTAGAAAAGCCATCCGGGCCGGGTGCTTTGGCAAATTTTTTTCAATGTTTAATGGCCTTAGTCACTTCTGCTAGTATAATAGGAGTGATCAACTGCTGGGTGAATGGATCAGAGAGTTTAGGCAGGTGTAAAGAGTCCCAAAAAGAGGAGGGAAAGGCGGGAGAAGAAGGTGTATCAGAATCAGCACCATCAGTTGACTCATTTGACGGTAGATCAGGAGAGGAATATAATTGTTTGTAGAAGCCGGTCATAACATCCGCAATCTGCGTATCAGAATCAGTCAAAGACTCATCAGGAAGCAATAGGGGATGAATTGCTATTTGTGGTCTGGTGTCCTGCAGCAAATTGGTAAGCAGTTTACCAATCTTATTACCAAACTTATAAAATTTTGAGTTAACATGAAAAAGATACTTATCACCACATATCTTTAGAAATTCGGAGTAGTGCAACTGAGCTTCCTTATACAACAATTTGTTTTCTAAAGATGGGTAAATTTTGAATAATTGAAATGCATTTGTAAGTTAGGTTTTGGATATCAAGATTAGAGGCATTATGTTTTTATTTTATATGGGAAACATAAACTATCAATTATCCCCTAATTACTGACTTAGCGGCCTATGCATTGCTCAAAGAATAGTCATCCCATAAATGGGCCAATTTAGTATTAAAAGCTCGAGACTGGGCTAAATGAAATGGAAATCTCCAGAAGGGCTGTGTCTCTCCCGGGCCCTTTAGAGTCAGGACAAAACTAACCATGCCATGATCAGATAATATCGGGGGTCAATATCTACAAATGTAATCCTTGGAAAAAGAGATTCAGCAGTTAATATGTAATCAATCCTAGACCATGTATTATGTGTCAAGGATAAGCACGTGAAATCTTTCTCAGTAGGGTTTATAGCCCTCCATGTAACAATCAGATTGAGAGTTTTCAGAAAAAAGGGGACTCTTAATTTAGGGAGGGCAGACGTGTTTGGGAGGGGGCGACCTGTCTAATAACTGAGACGATACAAGATTAAAATCACCACATATAATCAACTTGTGAGTTTCAAGAAGATGTAATTTTGCAAATAACTCAATAAAAAAGGATTTTTTTATAAGGTGTTGGAGCATACACATTGCAAATATGATAAAAAGTACCAGCAATTTCAATGTCAAGAATCAGATATCTGCTACTCCACAAGATTTGGAGTTGAGGGATGCAGAACCTAATAAGACCCAACCCATCATTTGGAGTTTTTTCACTTCTGGGGGTAATAAATGAGTCTCCTGTAAACAAATCAAATCTATCACTTTCTGTTTTAGATACAAGAGTAATTTTCTACGTTTGGCTGGAGAGTGTATACCTCTTATGTTAAGAGAACCAAGTTTAATGGACATCTATACAGGTATTAGGAGATACATATAAAGGCATAATCAGACATCTAGAGATAAAGGGGTAAGGGAGGGGGGGGGGGGGGGAGACAAAAGGGGAACTCAAAAAGACAGAACAAAAAGGGTTAAACATACAAAATGTTGCGACAATATAAGTTTAGAGACAGTAACTTCAAGTGAAACCCAATATTTGCGCCACCAGGGTCACAAACATGATTAAAGTAGTGGAAGGGGCAGAGATCGGCAAAGCAGCGATCATCCACACTGCACCAGCATATTTGGATGTTTAATTGTATGGTACAATTAAACCATAAATAATTTTTGTGTCTAGAGAAACATCAATCAGGTTTGAATAGTCAATTTGAACATCATGAGACCATGTAAAATAATAAAGGAAGAGAGAGCGAGAGATATAGAGATTCTCTGGTAATTACAAAAATGTTAATTAAACAGTAAAGCTATCATAAGAAGGCAATGAGAGAAGGAAACTTGAAAAAACAATGTCACTCAGCCAGGATGTCAGTAATATCTTGGCTATTGATATCTTCCTTTTGTTCCTTAATAAATTCTTCAGCATCCGCAGCGTTAGTAAAGTTAGTGTATCTAGACGCAGTGAATATTCTGAGGTGGATTGGGAACATCAGATGAAATTTCCTGTTATCTTTAACCAAGACTGAGCAAACTGGGGTAAAGGCACGTCTGGCTCTTGAGAGCTCCACTGAGTAATTTTGATATAAATGAATAGTGTGACTTTCCCATTTAAGAGAGGTGTTTTTATGTGATTCTTGCCAAAAAGCTTGTTTGTGGAGAAAATGTAATACTTTGAAAATGACTAACCTCGGTTTCTGTTGAGATTTAGGGGAAAATTCCCCCATTCCGGGTATTCTTTCAATTACAAGATCAGAGCAGATTGATTCTATGCCAAGCAATTTAGGAAGGGTAGTGCGTGCAAAGTGTTCAAGTATATTACTTTTAACAGTTTCAGGAAGTCCAACAATCCTTAAGTTATTACGTTGTGTTCTGTTTTCAATACTGTCAATCTTCTCTGACAAGCGTTTATCAAGTTGTAAATCATGTACAGACTTTTGCAATATTGTAATGTTATCCATATTATCACCTATATATCCCTCAGCTTCAGTCATGTGATCAGTGAGTTGATGAATTTGCCCAGATATGTCTGCTACCACTTTCTGTAGTAGTGGGGTCATGGTGTTCTGAATTACGGTAACCATCTCATCATAGGACAAGGAAAATGTACCTGACCGTTCAGTAGCGGAGCCGGAGTCAGCCGTTGTGTCTGAAATAGGTTTCTTAGCTGCTGGCATTCCCTGAGCGTTGTCAGCTTCTGGCGCCATATTGTGTGCTCCGCTGCATTTCTTCTAATGCTGATGCTGTGGAGAGGAGGAGGGTTTTGTTGCACCCGGTGCACCTAAAAACTTATCCATAGGTGCGGGCTGCCTGCGGGGGGATCGGGAATGGTGTCTCCGTGACACAGACAGTGTGAAGGCTGCTGGGGTCGGTGTGGGGAACGGAGTTCTTGGGAGACGCTGCTCACTCTCCCATGCTGGAACCGGAAGTCCATATATATTAATTTGTTAATATATACTGGATCAGATATTGTATACAAATCCAGATTGCCATGGTTAATAGAAAGTGTGTGATCTAGGAACCAATTGCGTCTGTTGTTTCTGAAGCGTTCCTGCGATGTTAATACATTTTACATATAAAATGACAACATCTGTTTTAGAAACAGATTGTCCCAGTTCTTTTAAATGGTTAAATTACTGCTTAATAAACAGGTACCTGAGAGCTCTCCCCAGTCCGTCAGTGTAGAGCGTTATCCAGTCTGCAAATTGCAAGTTACTGTATACAGTTTGCAAATTGCTGTTTACGCACGCCATCTATTTAGTTCTGGAAGGTGAGCATGGGACTGCCTAGCTGCTTGAGGTGCGCTGGGCACGCCCTTACAATGCAAAAAAATGGATTCATGTGCGACGCTATGCCCCCTTGACAGATGCCATGCCCCTTCCACATGAGGCCACACCATCTTTTCAGGTCGCACGCGAGGAGCCCTATTATCTATGCAGAAAAGTTGGGAGGTATGCACATACTAGTGTTCGTGTAGACTGCAATTTACGGGTGAATTACAAGCAGAAAATTTGCACATGAAATGCTACATTTTATCCAGCTTGCAGATCTGGGGCCTAATTCGGACTGGAAAGTTGCAGCGGCAGTGCTCACAGTCTGAAGCCTTGTGCTGTATGCGCACACGCAGCAGTCGCACTACGCGTGCGCACACCTGAGATGCAATGGCATCTCACTGGTGTGAACGCCTCTGCCTGTTAATCAGGGGCATGTTGGTGGTGTTGGCAGGGCATGTCAGTGGTGTTGGGGGGGCATGGTACGGACAATGCAGGCATTTCTGGACTGCTTGCAGGACAGGCCATGGAGGCTGCGTGATGTCACAGCCACTGCGGTCAAAAACATGATGGGTAGCCGCTTGCCTTAGGCAGGACACTACTCACCAGGTGCAAAAGTATTTCTGCTGTGCGATGTGTTCACACCTCTGTGGGGATGGGGGTAGGGCCTGGCATGCAGGGTGGATGTGATCGTAGATGTGCGTTTTTTTCACACATCTACGATCAACTCTGAATCACCCTCCTGATCCTTCCACAAGTAAAGTAGCAGATCAGCTTAATACTTAGTTTTGCTCAGTATTCACTACTAAAAGAGAGGGGAAGGGGCGAGGTAGAAACAAGTACATTTACAGAGGAGAAGGTCCTAACAGAACTCTCAAAACTGAAAGTTGATAAAGTAATGGGGCCAGATGAAATACATCCAGGGTACTTAAAGAGCTGAAAATGGAGTTGGTAGCACCATTAACAGAATTATTAAACTAGTCCCTAGCTACAGGAGTAATTCCAGAGGATTGGAAAAGAGTGAATGTAGTCCCACTGCACAAAAGTGGAAGAAAGGAAGAGGTAAACAACTACCAACCAGTGATGGAAAAGTTGTCAATTATCTCAAATCCAGCAATTTACAGGATTCCAAACAGCATGGATTTATTGGGGGGAGATCATGTCAAACAAATCTTATTGATATTTTTGACTGGCTGACTAAAGTAATACATAATGGGGGCCATAGATATAACTTATCTAGACTTTAGTAAGGCTTTTGACACTGTCCCACATTGCAGACTGTTAGATACATTTGAAGGCATAAGACTGGATACTAAGATTATTGACTGGATAAGATATTGGTTGCAGCATAGAAAATACAGAGTTGTAGTAAATGGAGTGAATTCACAGGAGGGAAATTTTACAAGTGGAGTACCCCATGGATTTATACTTTGACCAGTGCTTTTAATTATCTTTATTGGTGACATTGCAAATGGTGTTAAAGGGAAAGTATTCCTTTTTGCAGATGACACAAAGGTGCAGTATGACACACCAAGGGTAGACACAACAAGAGGGGTAAAACACATGATTGATGTTTTAGGTAGACTAGAGGTATGGTCAAGAGCATGACAACTAGAGATGTGTGCTGGACACTTTTCAGGTTTTGTGTTTTGGTTTTGGGTCTGGATCTCCGTTCGTGTTTTGAATCTGTATTGGTTTTGCCAAAACCAACCTTTCAGGTTTTGGTTTTGGATCTGGATAATTTGAAAAAAACATAAAAACTGCTAAAATCACAGAACTTTTTTTTTTGATCCTACATATTATTAACCTCAATAGCATTCATTTCCACTCATTTCCAGTCTATTCTGAACTCCTCACACCTCACAATATTGTTTTTAAGCCAAAAGGTTGCACCTAGGTAGCTGGATGACTAAGCTAAGTGACACAAGTGGGCGGCACAAACACGTGGCCCAACTAGGCGTGGCACTGCAGTGGCGGACAGGATTGCAGTTTTAAAAACTAGGCCCCAAAGAGCACATAATGCAAAGAAAAATAAGAGGTGCAAGATGGTATTTTGTCTTTGGGCCCTCTCACTCACCCTTATGTTGTATAAACAGGACATGCACACTTTAACAAACCAATCATTTCAGCAACAGGGTCTGCCACACAACTGTGGCTAAAATTATTGGTTTGATTGGGACCCCACCATAAAAGAAGCGATTAATCTCTCCTTGCACAAACTGGCTCTACAGAGGCAAGATGTCATCCTCATTTCACGATTCCTCACCCCTTTCAGTGTTTACATCCTCATCCTCATAGAGTATTAATTTTTCCCCACTGGAATCCACCATCACAGGTCCCTGTGTGTTTTCTGGAGGCAATTGCTGGTAAAGGTTTTCCAGGAGGAATTTCTAATTCATTTTGATGAACATCATCTTCTCCACATTTTGTGGAAGTAACCTCCTAAGCTGATCGCTGACAAGGTTATCGGCTGCACTAAACACTCTTTCGGAGTACACACTGGAGGAGGGAAGGGGGGGGGTGACTTAGGTAAAATAAAGCCAGTTTGTGCAAGGGCCTCGAAATTGCCTCTTTTTCCTGCCAGTATATATACGGACTGTCTGACATGCCTACTTGAATGATGTCACCGATATATTCCTCCGCTATTATTTCAATGTTGACAGCATCATATGCAGTGACAGTAGACATGTCAGTTGGTCAGTGGAACACCTTATTTACAGCTGGTGAAAAGGAAAGGCAACCCCCGTGGACAAACCAATATATCCGAGGACGCTCGGTACTGGGGGTAGGACCACACCACTGTATATACAAAGGAGGTAATCGGATACAGTGTAAACGCTTCCTATAGATGTTACACTTCTATATTTCTAACGTGCAACAGTTACCTTCACTGACTGATATTAAGTTGCAAATGCTGGCAGAGTAACAGCACAGTTTCTGAAGTGCACTGACTCTTTTCAGTGGGAAGTTTAATATATACTACTGCCAATAAACACTGCTGGCCAGCAAGTAAATTATGAACTTATATTATACAAGGATTAATTAATTGTTTTTATGTCACAATATTTATTTATGTTATTTTTAGTAGAAATAAATTTTTGATTATATTTAATTACCGGCTCTGAATATGTTTATAAGGCATTCAATATGAACCCATGAGCGCTTTCTCTCTTCTTTGTTGTTTAATACACCCGACCTGACATGTGGCAAGTTCGAAGGGTTCGAGAACTTTGCATAACATGGAAATCATTCTCCACCGCAATTGAGTCAGGTGCATTCCCCCTCTTTTGCCTACATCATAGGTGGATGTATAGCCTTGAATGGCCTTTTGCTGCTCCTCAATCATCTGAAGCATAAAGAGGGTTGAATTCCACCTCGTTACTACCTCTTTCTTTAGGTGATGGCAGGGTAGGTTCAAGACTGTTTGCTGGTGGTCCAGTCTTCGGCACACAGTCGCTGAATGCCGAAAGTGGCCCACAATTTTTCTGGACCACCGACAGCATCTTCTGCACACCCCTGTAGTTTTTCAAAACATTCTGCACCACCAAATAAATTCTGTGTGCAAAACATGGGTGTTGCCGGACTGCCCTGGTGGCCACATGAACAATGGCGGGTGTGGCAAATAAGGGGTTAACCTCTAGTGGGGGGACAATGGGCACTTGGCGCCACTTTTAAACTGTGCACTAGTGCTAGGCGCCATCTTTAAATGTATTGTGAGTGCTAGGCACCGGGTATTTAAAACATGTTTAATAATGTGTCATATGTTATATCGCTGCGCAGTGCACAGTTGGAGAATGATGGACAGTTGTAGAACTGCATGGACAGGGCACTTATGAGAAAAGTACAATGTATTTTGTTTCTACAAGACCTCGACGATTGTTGTTCAGCAACTTGTACATAGGAAGTCATATGTTAATTGTCCTAAAGCAGGGTGTCGATTAGCAGGCATTTTGGTGGGTAAACATTCTCTTTCATGTACAAATGAAGGGTTGGAAAGAAGATTGTGCTTTCGGCATCTCCTGTGGTGTGATATCTCAAAACTGGTTTTGCATGGAGACACAAGTGGCTGCTTAAGTCAGATTGTGTTTTACAAATGCAAACTAGTGGGTTTCGTGTAACAACAGTTTGATGTAAGATTTCCTAGGCTGTATTATGTGTGATGCAGATTATGTTTAAATTATAAGAATGTTGTCTATGTGTGAGAGATGAATGCAATTGAAATTCAAGCTATATTATACATTTGTGAAAGAGACAGGAACATGGTAATCAGATTGTGTTTGGGAAAGCCACTGGTTTGGTTTTATGTGAAGAGGAGCAGAAATGTGCTTTATCTAATTCTTAACTTTTGAACTGTAACTTGTATTTATTTATATTTTGTGCTATAATCTGATTGGTTGGTGAAGACGGGGAGGGCTTACCCCCCTGTGGTTCTGTGTGTAGAACTGAGATAACAAGAGGAGGCCTGTGAGCCTCCAGTGTGTATTATACCAACTACTTTCTGCTGCGAGCATCTTGCTGTATGCCATTTCCCCTAGCAATAGGGAAGAGTTCTCTTTAGAACTATTGCAAATAAATACCATTTGCCTCAAGAAGATCACTTCATCTTGTGACCTGTAGGGCTATGCCAAACATAGCCCCGTTCTCCGGCTGTCCAGGGAGCACCCAACGATTCCAAGTTCCGCCTTCCGCCAGCTACCGGTAGAGGACTAGACAAGCGACTAGTGGGGATTCGTCAACACCACACAGGTGTGGTAAGGCAGAGTGTCGGCACATACTGAGCAGAACCATGGTTCCAAATGCCATGGCAGGTTAGGAGTTTGGTGGTGGCAGCATAAACCCGCCCACGGCGCAGTGAGTGGAGTCAGTAACAGGCGGTTACTGACTGTAAGCGGGAATCCCCTATGTGGCCAGGTCCCATGTGACCTAAACATCCATTCTGTGTACTGGGGACGGGACGCGAAAGCGGTGAGGGCTTTCGTACGGGACCATCCGGTCACAATGGGACATACTGGAATTTGCCCAGATGTAATGCACGCACAATATTGGTGCCATTGTCAGATATCACAAATCCAAAGGAGAGTCTTACTGGGGTAAGCCATTATGCGATGATGTCCCTCAGTTTCTGTGAGAGGTTGTCAGGTGTGCCTCTTACAGAAACTGGTGATACACAGCATAGCCTGCCTAGGAATGAGTTGGCGTTTGTGAGATGCTGCTGCTGGTACCACTGCTGTTGTTGCTGTAGAACACAATACATCTACCCAGTGGGCTGTCACAGTCATGTAGTCCTTAGTTTGCCCTGCTCTGCTTGTCCACATGTCCATGGTTGAGTGGAAAGTGGGTACAACCGCATTTTTGAGGACAGTGAGGACACTTTTCTTAATGTCCCTGTACAGTCCGAGAATCTTTTTCCTAGTGAAGTGGAATCTAGACGGGATTTGGTACCAGGGACACAGTACGTCCATCAACTGTCTAAATCCCACTGCACTAATGGCGGATCCCGGATGCACGTCTAACACCAGTATAGTTGTTATGGCATCAGTAATCCGCTTTGCAACAGGGTGACTGCTGTCATATTTCCTTGCAAAGGATTGTTGGACATTCAAATGCTTAGTTAAAATAGTATAAGAGGTCTTCTGACGTCCCCTCTGGGTTGACAATCGACTCCAAGCAGCAACACCAGCAGCAGCAGCAGTAGGCTTATCACTCAAGTATTCTCCAGAGGAATCCTGGATAGCAGAGGATTCGTCAGTCATGCCATTCACATGGCCTGCAGTACTACTTACATTCGTGACTGAGGAGGAAATTGACATTGAGGGAGTTGGTGGTGTGGATTGCAGGATCTTGAATACAACAGGAAGAAAGGATTTAGGTGTCAGTGGACTGCTTACACTATTACCCAAAGTTTCTCAACTTGACAATGAGTTATGATGAATGTGGTTAACATCCTTACCCCTACTTATTAAGGATGGACAATGGCAACACATGGCTTGACACCTGTTGTCCAGATTTGTGAAGACATAATTCCTCACTGAAGAGGTGGCTTTTTTGGTATTTTGCCCAGGCATGATAATGGGCTTTTTCATCTCATTGACACATTGACAACAACTGTCTCCACTGGTGCCTTATTCAAACAAACCTCATCACCATCAGAATCCTCATTGTCAACTTTCTCCTCAGCGCCAGTTACACCAATATCCTTCTCATCCTGGTGTACTTCTACAGTGACACCCTCAATCTCCATATCAGCAACTGGACTAGAGTTGCTCCTCCCAGCACTTGCAGGGGGCATGCAAATGGTAGTAGGAGCCTCCTCTTCCCATATTCTTGGGAAGGTCACAACCGCAGACACACTTGGACTCTCCTCGGGGATTTGTGATATCTCTGAACACACAGTTGTTTTTTTCCTGAGCTTTAACAAGCTTAATTTTTTTAATTTTTTGAGAGGGAGGAGGGCTTTCATCTTCATGGGAAGCTGAACCACTACACTTTGTGTCGTGAATGGCATATTGCCAATTTTACGCTTCACATCAGATAATTTCTTTCTTTTTTTTGTTATTAATTTTTGCTTCTTGTATTTTACATGCCCCTATGACATTGGGCATCAGCCTTAGCAGACGACATTGATGGAATTGCATTGTCAATGTAATGACTGGTGGCAGCAGCAGCATCAGCACTAGTACTAGTAACTGGAAGTGGTTCCTGATCTTTCACTATTTTTTCCTCCAAATTTTTGTTCTCCATTTCAAAGGACAGCACCCCGTTATTATTACAGCACACAGAACAGTGCCCCTTTTGACATCACACATCACACATGACAGGGCCATTGTACCTTTATTTTCACAGCACCCCTGTATTTTTACAGCATACAGGGCATGGCCAGTGTACCTTTATTTTCACAGCACCCCTGTATTTTTACAGCATACAAGACAGGACCAGTATACCCTTATTTTAACAAAATAATCCCTGTAATTTAATAGCATACAGGTCAGGGCCAGCACCCTTGAATTTTCACAGCACCCCTGTATTGTGACAGCATACAAGACAGGGCCAGTGTACATTTATTTTGACAGCACCCCTGCATTTTTACAGCATACAAAACAGGGCCAGTGTACATTTATTTTGACTGCACCCCTGAATTTTTACAGCATACAAGACAGAACCAGTATACTTTTATTTTAACAGCAGCACCCCTGTATTTTTACAGCATACAAGACAGGGCCAGTATACTTTAATTTTAACAACAGCACCTAAGACTTATTACAGCATACAAGACAGGGCCCGTGTACCTTTATTTTCATAGCACCCTGTATTTTACAGGATACATGACAGGGCCAGTGTACATTTATTTTCACATCACCCCTGTAATTTTACAGCAGCTTTGGAGGGCAAGAATGTAGATCAACCAGTCATTTCAGGAATTTCCAGCATGGTCTTAAAATGATAGATTATAAGATGATTGATTTGTTGCCTCCTAATTCAACGGGAGGCAACAAAGGGTGTGTAATAAAATGGATGCACATACTACAAACAGTTCAACCTCATGGACTTAATAAAATAATGTCATTCACATGTTTTTTTTCTGTGGTTATACAGTATAATAATTCATTAGCAATAGCAGATGGAATCTGTATATTACCTGTCTAGTTGCTATATGGCTGACCTAGAACCCTGTTGACATTTATTATTAGATATAGTTTAATTGTATCTTTTCTACTGTTCTAGCTTCTATGTCTTATACAAGCATGTATTATGCACCGGTTGAGTGCTGCTTGCTGGTTACTTTGTATCGCTGCGCTTTGGTCTTTGTTAATTTGTATTTTGGTGACGGGTTCATGTTTGTCTAACTGCCAGGATACGCCAGGGACTGGAGCAGTGCAGAGCATCGTGCGTCGCAAGTACATGATGTCACTCTCATCCCGCTGCCCAGCGTTCTGACTTGAGCTGCACTCCAATGTGGTGGGTCTCTATATAGGTAAGACATTGAATTTATTTTCTCTATCCTTAAGAAAGATTTAAAAAATAAAATTGAAACATTGATGCATTACATGTTGCCAGTTGCCTGATTATACCTGCTGGAACAAAGTCATATGCTGCCTCACCGATACCTGCTATTACCCCCACGGATGATACACTAGAATTGAGTGAAAGGAATTGTTTGTCTGCTGTCTGTCTATCTATCTATCTATCTATCTATCTATCTATCTATCTATCTATCTATCTATCTATCCATCCTATATATATCTACATATATATATATATATATATATATATATATATATATAAATGGGGAAAAGCTGGCGGCAGTCACAGGTCTTAATGCAGCAGTAATATAACGGCACACAAGCCTTGAATAGATCAACGTTTCAGTTTTAATAAAAAAACTTTCGTCAGGATACAACAATGTAGTACACAAACACATACCTTTATAGAAAGAAACCACAGTGCTGACTCGTGGTCCCGAAGCCGCGGCCAAGGTGAGTGACGTCACTTCCTCTGCGACCAGTGTGAAGACTACAACACCGTCAGCCGTTGCTAGGAGACCCAAACAGAAAACAAAAATCGTGAAACTAGATGTGATATGACACCACTCTACCAATTAGTGAAGAAAAATAAATAAAACGGAGAAAAAGCGGCCAATGAGCTGTATATCTCAGACACAGGGAAAAAATAACAACTATGTATAAGTTAACGATATAATGAAAACCAGACCAAACAAAAATAGTAACATGGTCTGAGCATATTACAGCACCGAGGTGCCTGAAAAAGGTCATCTAGACAAACAGCCTGAAATTATAACATATGCAAGGTGCTCACAGGTATATGTTGCGCCGCGTCAGAAATTAATTAGCTGAAAATGCAAATAGAATAAAGTCTCAACTCAACATGTATCTATTTCTTCTACTGCACAATACAAATGGTTACATAAAACAATTCCAAGAAATATATTCGTTGAGGCCCGCTGGTGAAACCGTATTCAGTTTGTGGATCCAGCGCGTCTCCAAACGAAGGAGTTGCTTACCCCTATCTCCCCCTCTGATGTTCATGGGGACATGATCGATAATTTTATATTTTAGAGAGGACAGATTATGCTGATGTGTTTTAAAATGTCTCGCAACTGGCTGGTCCTGATTACCACCCTCCAGTGCCTGTCTAATGGCCATTCTGTGTGTGGCCATCCTCTCTTTAAACGTGCATGTAGTCTTTCCTATGTAGAAAAGTCCGCAGGGACATCGGATGTAGTAGATGACATATCTGGTGCTGCAAGTCAGAATATGTTTGATGGGGATACGGACTCCGGAATGTGGATGGCAGAAATCCTTACCGGTTTCCATATAACTGCAAGTTATGCAGCCAGTGCATCTATAACATCCTGGTTTACGGCTTAGGAAATGAGACTGTCCAGTATTTTTAATAGAAATATCATTTCTCACAAGGAGATCTTTCAGATTCTTATTCCTGGTAAAACTTGGTAAGATTTTGGTCTTTTTGGCAAACTGTAGATCTGGATCAAGCGCTACTACTGGCCAAAGTTCTTTTGCAGTTTTAATGATGGTAGTACTGTGAGGATGATATTCTTGCACAAACACATGCTTCTTGACAAGTGCATTTTTAGCCCCCGTCGGTGCTAATAATTGAGTCCTAGGGATGGCTAATGCTTTCTGTT
The DNA here is from genome assembly GCF_028390025.1 of Pseudophryne corroboree. NCBI lineage: Eukaryota > Metazoa > Chordata > Amphibia > Anura > Myobatrachidae > Pseudophryne > Pseudophryne corroboree. The sequence continues at coordinate 651,898,406 of NC_086449.1, forward strand.
TTGCCAACTGCAAATCTGTATATTTGTATCCCCGCTGTAGAAACTGTAATATCATAGCATCAATATCAGCTATGGCATTCTCTTGTACATCTGAAATTCTACAGACTCGTAGGAATTGTGAAAATGGCAGACCTCTGATACAAGCAGGTGGATGTTGACTCTGTGCATATAAATATGTGTTACGATCTGTGGGCTTTTTGTACAGGCATGTGTGAATTTTACCCTGTTCTAATGAGATGTTCACATCTAGGTAATGGACCTGTGACTCACTGATATCCCAGGTGAATTTGATGGTAGGGTCCAGAGTGTTAATGTGGGACAAATGTAGATCTAACTGATGTTTGCTGCCTGTCCAAATAAGCAACAAATCATCTATATAACGTGTGATCCATAACAGATCACCAGATATTTCACTGTTGCAAAAAATCAGTTCTTGTTCAATTTTGAACATATAGATGTTCGCCAGCGACGGAGAAACGCAAGATCCCATCGCGCAACCCCGCCGCTGACGAAACCATCTGTTGTCAAATAGAAAATAATTACATTTCAATGTCAGATGCAACAATGTCAAGAAAAAGGTCAGATCGGGTCCAGTGTACATGGGATTGTCAGTGAGGAAAAGTTTCACTGCCTGTATGCCCTCATCCTGTGGAATGTTGGTATACAGAGAAACAACATCTAACGTACACAGTACGCTGTTGTCAGGAACTGGAGAAAGAAGAGCAAGCTTATTGATCAGAGTGGTGGAGTCTTTCAGAAACATGTCATGTGCTTGAATGAGTGGTTGGAGGTATGAATCTAAGTACTGAGAGATTTTGTAATATATGGAGTCTCGGCCGCAATAATGGGCCGACCTGGGGGACAGGTGGGGTTTTTGTGCAACTTAGGTATGGTGCACCAGGCACTTACTGATCTGTTGGACGGAGTGCCAGCCATTACAGAGACTTTATATATATATATATATATATATATATATATATATAACGTTTGTGTGCAAAGATAGCTGTCCACCTCACATTCTCTCTGTGGAACAACAGGTCCCAGCATTAGCTGGGAGAGTGCCAATTAGCAATTACCAGTCTGTCAGTGCACAGATCCTTTTCCTCCATGGAAAAACAAGTCCCAGCACCAGCTGATAGCAACGGCAAACGCAGGATTTTGAAAGGGGGGGTTTCCAAATATTTGGTTACAGAATCAATGAAAAAGAGCACCACCCCCTCCAAAAACAGAAAGCACAGCCACCATCATTACCCCTCCAGCACCCTTCCCCTTCATAAATAAGAAAGCACAGTCATCTTTCTCCGTGCACTCATGCTGTTCACACAAGCAACTGCTGCGGTTATCAGGACAAGGGGCCTAATTCAGACTTGATCGCTAACAGGTGATTTTTGCACTGCTGCGAACAGATAGTTGTCGCCTACAGGGGGAGTGTATTTTAGCTTAGCAAGTGTGCGAACGCATGTGTAGCAGAGCTGTACAAACAGATTTTGTTCAGTCTCTGCACAGCCCAGGACTTACTCAGCCACTGTGAACACATCAGCCTGTCCGGGGCCAGAATTGACAAAAGGAACCCGCCCTGCAAACACATGGACATGCCTGCATTTTTCCAACCACTCCCTGAAAACGGTCAGTTGCCACACACAAACGCCTTCTTTCTGTCAGTCTCCTTGTGAACACCCGTGTAAATGGATCCTTTGCACAAACCCATCGCTGAGCGGCTATCCGCTTTGTACCTGTGCGATGCGCCTGCACATTCCAGTGCATACTCCTGCGCAGTTTAGACCTAATCGCCTGCTGTACGAAATCGCAACCTATCGATCAGGTCTGAATTAGCCCCAAGGCGTGCTGTGACCTAGCCAGCATAAATTATTATAGACTACCAACAAAAGCCCCCCCCTTCCCTGCCCAGTATATGTGATACAGACACACCTCTCTGCTGGGAAGTGAGTTAGAGATGGCGAATTTGTAGACACTATTTTCCCCTTCTCTGGATACCATGCACCTCCCCTCTCAAAGCCCCAAACCAAGAACTGTATGAGTGGAATTGTGCGCTACCGCTTGCAGCGCCCCTTACATGCAGCCAACCACCAGCCTCCCACTGTGTTTGGAAGGAGGCAGCTGCTGCAGCAGAACTGTTACATGGGATATCAACAGGGGAACCTACCCTAAACTTTAGCACAGTGCAAATCACTGGGGACAAGGAAAAGCTTACCCCCTTATTAACTGTACACTGTGGCAACGAGGAAAAAAACAGGGGAGCCTACCCCCTGTCACGATCCGGGTATCTGGACGCCATTTCTTACCCATCAGATGCCTCCTAAGGCTGGCTCAGCGCTCCAGGACCGGATCCCATCTGTTGTCCTGATGTTCACATTCCTGCATCCTCTCCTGTCTCTCTGAGACGCTGTCACAGTAACGCCATATTACATCTGGCATGGCGTCTCCCGCGGCCTCCGCCGCCGTCCCTGAGCTTCTGCATGCAGAGTGTCAGAGTGGCGATTACGTCAGCCGCGGCCTCCGCTGTGTCCGCGTGGTTGGATGTGCACTTGTCAGCCTGGCGTCTCCTGTCTCCAGTGGCCGGCGCCGCCATTACTGTTTTCATTGCCACATGGATTGCAAACCAAACTTCCCTCCAAGTGTCTGCATGGGCGCAGCCATCTTGGATTCTGTCAGCTGATCATTTCCTCCAATCTGTTGTCAGTATTGTTAATCTGCATAATTGCCTAGCCAATCCCTTCCTTGCTGCAGGTATAAATACACTGTGCCTGAGCAAGGAAGGCGTCAGTGCTTTGGTTGTCAAACCTAGTTCCTGTTTGTCTCTCTCCTGTGATTGTCTTCCAGTTCCAGCTCCTGTCTCAAGACTTCCACCATAGAGACCCGCACCAGCATTCCACCTGCGGTGTAGCCTGACTCTCCAATCCATTGTGGATTCATCTGTTTCCAGCTACAACATTACCTGCTTCCAGCCCAGCTTCCAGCAGAGTACAGCTTCTCTTAAAGGGCCGGTGTCCTTTCTACACTTTACCACTCTCCACCGGTATTATTATTTCTCCGCTCTCAAGTTCTACATTTCATTCATATTGCATCGCTCTCAAGCTTCATTTATATTTAACTGGTTCCAGCCAGTATCCACTCCGTGCTAACAACAGTCTGGTTCCAGCCAGTATCCACAGCAGCCGTTTTATCTTCAGCAACCCAGCTTTTCCTGGAACACCAGCTGGTACAATCCTGGGTTATCTCCATTGCTACAGTCGGGCCTGGTAAGGACTTTCCATCTAGAAGATTATAAGAACTATCTCACACTACCAGTGCCCTGTGGCTCCTGCCACCCTGTAGTACCCAGGAACTGTGTTTATTCTTTGCTGACTTTTATGTTTTCTTTACTGCTGCTGTGTTGCGGAGTTGTCATAATAAACATCATTGACTTTTATCCAAGTTGTCGTGGTCACGCCTTCGGGCAGTTATTATTCATGTTACTTACATGTCCAGGGGTCTGATACAACCTCCCAGGTTCCGGTACATCTCAGCCCCTACAACTGAGGCTGCCTCCCGTCAGCTCAGGCCCTCAGTTGTGACAGTAAGCACTGACCTAATGAATCCAGCCGGAGACCAGGATCAAGCGGCCAGGCCGATGCAAGAACTGGCAGCCCGACTAGAACATCAGGAGGCTGCACAGGGCCACATCATCCGCTGTCTCCAGGATTTCTCTACTCGGCTGGATGGGATTCAGACAACTCTCTGTGGATCAGGCGCGTCTGGTGCGTCAACCACAGTGACTCCAGCTATAACCCCTCCCACCTTACCCATTTCTGCTCCACGTCTTCATCTTCCAACGCCAGCAAAATTTGACGGATCTCCAAGATTCTGCAGGGGATTTCTCAACCAGTGTGAGATTCAGTTTGAGCTACAACCTGGCAATTTTCCCAGTGACCGTACAAAAATTGCCTACATTATTTCTCTTCTCAGTGGCTCAGCCCTTGATTGGGCATCACCGTTATGGGAGAGGTCCGACACCCTGCCATCTTCCTACACTGCCTTCGTGTCAACATTCAGGCGCATCTTCGACGAGCCAGGCCGGGTAACCTCAGCTTCATCCGAGATTCTCCGTTTACGCCAGGGGTCACGTACTGTAGGACAATATCTGATACAGTTCCAGATCCTGGCATCCGAACTGGCATGGAACGACGAGGCCCTGTATGCTGCATTCTGGCATGGCTTATCTGAGCGTATTAAAGATGAGTTAGCTACCAGAGACTTACCCTCTAAGTTAGATGAGCTAATCTCACTCTGCACGAAAGTTGATTTACGTTTCAGAGAGAGAGCAATTGAGCGTGGAAGATCATCTGCTCCAAAATCTTCTGCTCCTCCTCCTCGCCAACTGTCACCAACTAAAGATGAGCCCATGCAAATTGGCCGTTCCCGTTTAACTCCTGCTGAGCGCCGAAGACGTCTCTCCAAGTCTCTCTGTCTTTATTGTGCAGCTCCGTCTCACACCATTAATGCCTGTCCCAAACGTCCAGGACTCCAGACCCTAGCTCGCCAAGGAGAGGGCCGGCTAGGAGTAATGATCTCCTCTCCATCTCCTCAAGATTGTAATCTCCCAGTCTCGCTTCAAGTTGCTCAACGTTATCGGAACGTCATTGCCCTCCTTGATTCCGGAGCAGCTGGGAACTTTATTACCGAAGCCTATGTTAAACGGTGGTCCCTACCCACCGAGAGACTTCCTGCGTCCATCTCCTTAACTGCCGTGGATGGCAGCAAGATCTTTGAGGCAGTTATTTCTTTAAGGACTCTACCAGTTCGTCTGAGAGTGGAAGTTCTTCATTCCGAACTTATTTCTTTTTTAGTGATTCCAAGAGCCACACATCCTGTGGTCCTGGGCCTTCCATGGCTCCGTCTTCACAATCCTACAATTGATTGGACGACTACGCAAATCCTGGCATGGGGTTCCTCCTGTGCTGAGACATGTTTGTTTAAAGTATTGCCTGTCTGTTCTTCCTCCCCCAGGTCGTCTGATGTTCCACCTCCTCCATATCAAGATTTCACGGATGTGTTCAGTAAAGCTTCTGCTGATATCCTTCCTCCTCATAGAGAATGGGACTGCCCGATTGATCTCGTTCCAGGGAAGGTTCCACCTCGAGGCCGAACTTACCCGTTGTCTCTGCCTGAGACGCATTCTATGGAGGAATACATTAAAGAGAACCTAGCAAAGGGGTTCATTCGACCTTCTTCTTCTCCAGCCGGCGCAGGCTTCTTTTTTGTAAAAAAGAAAGATGGTGGTCTGCGGCCGTGCATCGACTACAGAGGTTTGAACGACATTACCATCAAGAACCGTTATCCTTTACCCCTGATTACTGAGCTCTTTGACAGAGTTAGCGGAGCTACCATCTTTACAAAGCTGGACTTGAGAGGTGCATACAATCTCATCCGGATCCGTGAGGGTGACGAGTGGAAGACCGCCTTTAACACCCGTGACGGACATTATGAGTACCTCGTCATGCCCTTCGGATTGAGCAATGCTCCAGCTGTCTTCCAGCATTTTGTCAATGAGATCTTCAGAGACATTCTATACCGTCATGTCGTGGTCTATCTAGACGATATCCTCATTTTTGCCAACGATTTAGAGGAACATCGTTTTTGGGTTAAAGAGGTTCTGTCCCGTCTCCGTGTCAATCATCTCTATTGCAAATTAGAGAAATGCGTCTTTGAAGTCAAGTCCATTCCGCTTCTAGGGTACATTGTGTCCGGTTCCGGACTAGAGATGGATCCTGAGAAACTACAAGCAATCCAAAATTGCCCGGTACCCTTAACCCTCAAAGGGCTCCAGAGGTTCTTAGGGTTCGCCAACTATTACCGAAAGTTTATACAAGACTTTTCCACCATTGTGGCGCCTATTACTGCTTTCACTAAGAAGGGTGCTAACCCGTCCAAGTGGTCTGAAGAAGCCATGCAAGCATTTCATCTTCTAAAACAAAGGTTCATCTCTGCGCCTGTTCTGAAACAGCCTGACATCGACTCTCCTTTCATCTTAGAGGTGGATGCCTCCTCCGTTGGAGTAGGAGCGGTGTTATCTCAGAGGGCTAAAGATGGCCATTTACACCCTTGCAGTTTCTTCTCCCGGAAGTTCTCCCCAGCTGAGCGCAACTATGCCATTGGCGACCAGGAGTTGCTAGCCATCAAGCTCGCTCTAGAAGAGTGGAGGTATCTGTTGGAGGGAGCTTCTCATTCAATCACCATACTTACAGACCACAAGAACCTTTTATATCTGAGAGGCGCACAATGTCTCAAACCTCATCAGGCCAGATGGGCACTTTTCTTTTCCAGGTTCGACTTTAAACTCCAGTTCTGTCCGGGCTCTCAGAATCGCAAGGCCGATGCCCTTTCCCGCTCATGGGAGCAAGAAAATGAGTCAGAGTCTTCAGACAAGCATCCTATTATAAATCCGTTGGCATTCTCCACGGTAGGGATGGACTCTACGCCCCCATCAGGGAAAAGTTTTGTGAAACCGATGCTAAGGAAGAAGCTCATGCATTGGGCCCATGCTTCCCGTTTTGCCGGACATACAGGTATCCAAAAAACCCTGGAGTTTATCTCTAGGTCCTATTGGTGGCCAACTCTGAAAAAGGACGTCTTGGAGTTTATTGCATCTTGCCCAAAGTGTGCTCAACATAAGGTATCCCGCCAGTCGCCTGCGGGGCAACTGGTTCCACTATCTGTTCCCCGTCGACCTTGGACCCATTTGTCGATGGATTTTATTACAGATTTACCCATGTGCAACAAGTTCAATACCATCTGGGTGGTAGTTGACCGGTTCACCAAGATGGCACACTTCATTCCTCTCACCGGTCTTCCGTCAGCTTCCAAGTTGGCTCAAGTATTCATACAAGAGATCTTCCGACTCCACGGTCTTCCTGAAGAAATTATTTCAGATCGAGGAGTTCAATTCACAGCCAAATTCTGGCGAAGTTTATGTCAAGTCCTCCAAGTCAAGCTAAAGTTTTCTACGGCTTACCATCCTCAGACCAATGGTCAAACCGAGAGGGTGAATCAGGACTTGGAGGCCTTCCTCCGCATCTCTGTGTCCTCCTCTCAAGATGACTGGGTTCAATTACTTCCCTGGGCCGAGTTCTGTCATAACAACCAGTATCATTCTTCATCTGCTTCAACACCATTCTTCACTAACTTTGGATTCCATCCCAAAGTCCCTGAGTTCCAACCGCTTCCAGCAACTTCTGTTCCCGCAGTGGATATCACCTTGCATCAGTTTGCCAATATCTGGAAGAGCGTACGATCAGCTCTGCTCAAGGCATCGTTCAGGTACAAGAAGTTTGCGGATAAGAAGCGTCGAGCAGTTCCTGCTCTCAAGGTGGGTGACGGGTATGGTTATCCACGAAGAATTTGAGGTTAAGAGTTCCCAGTATGAAGTTTGCACCTCGCTATATTGGTCCTTTCAAGATTGAACAAGTCATCAATCCTGTTGCTTACAGACTTCAGTTGCCTCCCTTCTTAAAAATACCCAGGACATTCCATGTTTCCCTGTTGAAACCGCTGATCTTGAATCGGTTTCATTCCTCACTTCCTCCAACTCCGAAAGTCCAAACTCAACGAGGCGTTGAGTATGAAGTAGCCAAGATCCTGGACTCACGTCACCGTTACGGTCAACTACAATATCTTATTGACTGGAAGGGTTATGGCCCTGAGGAACGTTCATGGACCAATGCTTCTGATGTCCATGCTCCTGCCTTGGTCCGGAGATTCCATTCCAAGTTTCCTCAAAAGCCAAAGAAGTGTCCTGGGGCCACTCCTAAAGGGGGGGGTGCTGTCACGATCCGGGTATCTGGACGCCATTTCTTACCCATCAGATGCCTCCTAAGGCTGGCTCAGCGCTCCAGGACCGGATCCCATCTGTTGTCCTGATGTTCACATTCCTGCATCCTCTCCTGTCTCTCTGAGACGCTGTCACAGTAACGCCATATTACATCTGGCATGGCGTCTCCCGCGGCCTCCGCCGCCGTCCCTGAGCTTCTGCATGCAGAGTGTCAGAGTGGCGATTACGTCAGCCGCGGCCTCCGCTGTGTCCGCGTGGTTGGATGTGCACTTGTCAGCCTGGCGTCTCCTGTCTCCAGTGGCCGGCGCCGCCATTACTGTTTTCATTGCCACATGGTTTGCAAACCAAACTTCCCTCCAAGTGTCTGCATGGGCGCAGCCATCTTGGATTCTGTCAGCTGATCATTTCCTCCAATCTGTTGTCAGTATTGTTAATCTGCATAATTGCCTAGCCAATCCCTTCCTTGCTGCAGGTATAAATACACTGTGCCTGAGCAAGGAAGGCGTCAGTGCTTTGGTTGTCAAACCTAGTTCCTGTTTGTCTCTCTCCTGTGATTGTCTTCCAGGTTCCAGCTCCTGTCTCAAGACTTCCACCATAGAGACCCGCACCAGCATTCCACCTGCGGTGTAGCCTGACTCTCCAATCCATTGTGGATTCATCTGTTTCCAGCTACAACATTACCTGCTTCCAGCCCAGCTTCCAGCAGAGTACAGCTTCTCTTAAAGGGCCGGTGTCCTTTCTACACTTTACCACTCTCCACCGGTATTATTATTTCTCCGCTCTCAAGTTCTACATTTCATTCATATTGCATCGCTCTCAAGCTTCATTTATATTTAACTGGTTCCAGCCAGTATCCACTCCGTGCTAACAACAGTCTGGTTCCAGCCAGTATCCACAGCAGCCGTTTTATCTTCAGCAACCCAGCTTTTCCTGGAACACCAGCTGGTACAATCCTGGGTTATCTCCATTGCTACAGTCGGGCCTGGTAAGGACTTTCCATCTAGAAGATTATAAGAACTATCTCACACTACCAGTGCCCTGTGGCTCCTGCCACCCTGTAGTACCCAGGAACTGTGTTTATTCTTTGCTGACTTTTATGTTTTCTTTACTGCTGCTGTGTTGCGGAGTTGTCATAATAAACATCATTGACTTTTATCCAAGTTGTCGTGGTCACGCCTTCGGGCAGTTATTATTCATGTTACTTACAAGTCCAGGGGTCTGATACAACCTCCCAGGTTCCGGTACATCTCAGCCCCTACAACTGAGGCTGCCTCCCGTCAGCTCAGGCCCTCAGTTGTGACACCCCCTACTTTACTCAGGCAGAGTATTGCAGCAGAAGAGGTTAACAGGGCCAGAGTTGGCATCAGAAGGGCTTAAACAGTGTCTCACCCCAAGCCGCAGCTCTTCTGCCACCTCCGACCGGCTCTTGGGTCTTCAGTGCCACCCGGGATACAGAGCACCGCAACGGGACTGCGCACTTTGTTCCAGGTCTCGCCTTCCGAGGTCTGCTTCTGCACTCTGAGTTCATGTTCATTAGCTGAGGTCGTCTCTCGGTCCTCTGCTGGGGTCTTCCTCTCTGCTTGGGCTCCTGTCGGTGACGTCCTCCGCACAGTAGCCAGGAGTCCTTCCTTCCATCCAGGGTCCTTCTCCAGGTAGGCGAGGTGTCTTCCGCGATGCCTGTGATTCTGATCAATGGCCAGCACTGCTCATCCACTTTCCTTGTCAGAATGAGGATCTTCCCCAAAGTCTCTTGTCCGGCTGCTTTCCCTCCACCACGTTGCTGACATCACTCCACCAGCAGCGGGTCTTCCATGCGCTCCGTCCGGTTAGATAGTGCTGTGGGCAGCTATCCTCCTTAAAGGGGTCCTGTATGTGGTCACTGGTCCTCTTGATGCTACAGCAGGCTCACTTCGCCATCTCCCGATCTCACGCTGCCGGTGGCCATCTTCTTCTGTGGGCTCCAATCACTGGTCCTCCGCGATGCAGGTGGGTCTCTCCTCTCCGGGATCCCCCTTTATTTTTAAGTGAGGCACTACAAAAATTACAAAATCGTCAGCAGCACGATAGATTGATGGCCAGTGGGGTTTACAGGTACTCGGAAATCCCCCCTGCGTGCGCGTAAAGACAGCATTCACAGTTCACTGCTTAGCAATTAGCAGCCTGTTGGGGCACAGATCCTTCAGACCGGCAGCTCCTTCTAAACCCGTATCCACCAGCGGTAATGAAATCTAAAAGTTAATAAACAAATGTTGTCTGATAGTGCATGAATATGTTTTAGGAATTTATTCCAACAGGTTATAGTTACAGATAAATACTCCTTCTAGGCCCTAAGCAACATTTTATTAATGAAAGGCAACATGCATTGGAATGCTGGCCCTTTACTTGCCTCTTGTATTTGGTTTGATTTTTTTATTTGCTCTGGAGGAAGGAGAAGTACTTGTCCTGCTTTAATGGCAATAAACAGCACATTGGGGGTAATTCAGAGTTGATCGCAGCAGCAAATTTGTTAGCAGTTGGGCAAAACTTTGTGCACTGCAGGTGTGTCAGATATAACATGTGCAGAGAGTTGGATTTGGGTGGGTTATTTTGTTTCTGTGCTGGGTAAATACTGGCTGCTTTATTTTTACACTGCAACTTAGTTTTCAGCTTGAACACACCCCACTCAAATCTAGCTCTCTCTGCACATGTTATATCTGCCACTCTGCAGTGTACATGGGGGGTCATTCTGAGTTGTTCGCTCGCAAGCGGATTTTAGCAGATTTGCTCATGCTAAGCCGCCACCTACTGGGAGTGAATCTTAGCATCTTAAAATTGCGAACGATGTATTCGCAATATTACGATTACACACCTCGTAGCAGTTTCTGAGTAGCTCCAGACTTACTCGGCATCTGCGATCATTTCACTGCTTGTCGTTCCTGGTTTGACGTCACAAACACACCCAGCGTTCGCCCAGACACTCCTCCGTTTCTCCGGCCACTCCTGCGTTTTTTCCGGAAACTGTAGCGTTTTTTCCCACACGCCCATAAAACGGCCTGTTTCCGCCCAGTAACACCCATTTCCTGTCAATCACATTACGATCGCCAGAACGATGAAAAAGCCGTGAGTAAAAATCCTAACTGCATAGCAAATTTACTTGGCGCAGTCGCAGTGCGGACATTGCGCATGCGCATTAAGCGGAAAATCGCTGCGATGCGAAGATTTTTACCGAGCTAACAACTCGGAATGACCCCCATGGTTTTGCCCAACTGCTAACAAATTTGCTGCTGCAATCAACTCTGAATTAGGCCCATTGTGTGTTAGATACTTATCTAACACACAATGACAGCTCATTTCCAGGTAGGCTTCTCTCTGTATCACTGGCTTCACTAAGAGGCATACCAGTATCAACCTGTTAAAAAACCCCAGCTAGGACTCTCCTCAGGATTTGCTATTTCTAATAACGCAAGTAATATTGTGAAAACATTACAACTGGATGAATTTGAACATAGCCAATATTTTGCACATTCTGCACAATAAACTTGGTGGTTCTACATTTTTTTTAAATGATAGGTGCATGCAGGAGAAGCTGTTTGTGGCCCAAAGAAATTCTGGAAATTTTCGGTATTCAGCAACTGCATGTAGAACATTGCAGTGGCTACAAGAACAGTTTCATGTGCCATACCACCACCTGTAAGCAAGATATAGTAACCACATGGTATTTCATTCCTTTATGCTTCAGCGAATAGAGGAACAGAATCAGGTCATCCTGTCCAAACCTACACAATCTCCCATGACACAGGGAGAAGACAGGGATTGTACCATAGTCCAGCACAGTGGAGAATACATGTTATTTTATGCAAGCTACTGAAATAATTTTAAATAGTAACCATTCAAAGTAAGTTCAGATAATTGGCAGCCCCAGTTAGGTGATTCCCTTAATTAAACTACTGGAAAAGCAGCTACAGAAACTGAAGGAGGAAATGAACCAAAGCAATTCTGCTAAGTATGTTGGACTTGTACTGTAGATTAAGTTCTTTATTTGCTTCCCCAGGATCAAAGGGTTGTCAACATATTGGCAACCATGCTTGATACTAGGTTGTAGTCATAAGTAACGTCTTTCTTTCCAACTAACTTCTACAGTTTTTTCTGCTACTGTCAGGAAAAATGTTTTCCTTTTCAATGAGACCCACTGGTGATTAGGATAAATTAACTCAGTGCAACAACAATATGACATCTGGTACCACCATTCTTTCTGCTTCGGTGTATGTGGAATCACTGCACATTTCGGAGCTTGGTAAATACAATATCTTAGCAACCCCATAGAAATGAAGGCTGCTTTGCAGTCAATAATGGATATGTGCCATGATCCCTTCATGGTACATCTGGGGGATTCTAAATATTTGTGGGTATCAGGATATCCTATAAATATTAATTGATAGGTGCCTTAGTAGCTTACATAGTTCTCACAATTATGAAAATTTGTATAGAGGAAGCTTGTGGATGAATTACAGAGATAAGAGATGTATACTTAATATTTATTAGGACATTCTCAGCAGATAGTAGACAGAGGCAAAGGCATAAATCGGCCTTGAAGAAAGATACAGTGGAGAAGTAGTACAAAGCAACCAATAAACTGCTGTCTTTTATTTAGCATAGTCATTGAAATAGCAGATACTGTAGGTGTTGATTGTTTTTTTCTTTGGGCAACACCCTCACTTTATCTCTCTTCAAAACTTGATGCATCTCCCCTAGAGAAAGATACAAATGTGCAAAGCATGAGTAACAGTTATATAATAGTATAACATCAATACCACACCCTGAAGCATTTCAGGAACAAACATCAATGATGTAAACTATAGCTATAGTAGTGAACTAAACATGATTTAGCAACGGGCTACATTACTTGCATGATAAATAAGTTAATGATGTTTTTCTTTCATTCTGTTTGGCAGGAATACTGCTAAAATTGCAATGTCATTGTCAAAATGCTGTGATAAAATCTACTCTAACAATCATGTCTGCATGCCAGTATTTTTCCTTCAAGAAGTACCACATGCGGGGACTAATAAATATTTAATATTCTTGGATTCTCTATTTCAACTAAATGTACTTTTTAGTGCCACAAGGCTGAAAGAGGCTGTTCACTTGTGCTGTAGTCAACTCCTGCTGGCTTTCCATCAAATATAATACCAGCAGAAAACCTCAGCTGGGTTCCCGCCATGTATGTGTCCTTTTTCACATCTCATAATCGACAGCAATGTGGTCAAACATCTGGAACTGACAAGCAGACGTCTTTGATTTATTGGCTAATATTATCGCTTTTTAGTGGATGGTTGAACAGGAGACTAAAAGAGCAGAAAATCACAGAGAATAAATTATCAAGGCAACAAACTGTGTCATTGTATACCCCTGCTTGTCACAGCTGTGATATCTCAAAGGAAATGGAGAGTGACAGGGACACACCCTTCAGATGGCTTATCATTTCTTCTATTAAAACAAAAAAGTACTACAGCTAAGAATTATACTGCATATTAGGACAAATGTAACAACAACTTTGGAACACATTGTATGCAAATCTACTTTTTATACATGAGAAAAAAATAAACTGACTTTAGTAAGTATTGTGGTTTATAAATTAAGCAAAACTCTTAGTATTTGTGTAAATTTACTATGTGTCAATACTGAAATATATTTAATAAGAAAAGCAAAATATTGTTTACATTTTGTTACCACCTTTTTACTCTTTATACAGTAGCAGCAGAAACTTTATGGGACTACCACCTGTTGAATATAGTGTAAGTATACATATGCAGTACTTATTTAATCCAAAGTATGATACTTGCAATCCTCCCTATCCTCCCTCCCCGGTCCCAAAGCTTCTCTAATGTCAACATTCTGAGAATGTCAGGCTATCACACATCAACTAAGTTTGATAAACTAATTGCAATAACGACAAGTGGTGATCATTATATTGTGGCTATTACAAAGTCACAGTGCAATAAAAATCATGACTGGGTCATAGCTATACCTGGATATATTTTATTTAGGGAGGACAGAATGGATGAGTCGGACGAGGGGTAGCAATTTATGTAAAAAAAAAAAAAAAAGCATAAAATGTATGTAAAAAACCATAACAACTACCTTAATACAAAGTATTAAAGGAAAAACTGAGGCCATTTGGGTATAGAAACAGGGGAGAAGTCAATTAATTGTATTGGGGTGATATACAGGCCACCAGGTCAGGAAGAGGAACTGGACAAGAACCTATTGCAGGGCATCACTAAAATGGCATTAAAAGAAGAGGTAGTAATCATGGGAGAATTTAATCTTCCTGATGTAAACTAGGAGGTGTCTGTTGCTAGTCTCACTAGAAGTAGGGACATTTTGAATTCCTTGCAGGGAGTATCCCTCCACCAATTGGTGAGGGAGCCCACTTGGAAAGATGCAATATTAGACTTAATACTTATCTTATGAACGGAGACAGAATATTTGATATAATTGTGGGTGAAAACCAGTGGTCATCAAGCAATATGAGCAGTTCAGCATAAAGACAGAGACTGACTCATCCCATACAAAAACTATGGTGTTAGATTTTAGGGGTTCATTACGGTATGCCGGCGGTCGGGCTCCCGGCGACCAGCATACCGGTGCCGGGAGCCCGACTGCCGGCTTACCGACAGTGTGGCGAGCGCAAATGAGCCCCTTGCAGGCTGCTGCGCTCACCATGCTACGGGCACGGTGGTGCGTTACGCTATTTTATTCTCCCTCCAGGGGGGTCGTGGACCCCCACGAGGGAGAATAAGTGTCGGTATGCTGGCTGTCGGGATCCCGGCGCCGGTATACTGTGCGCCGGGATCCCATCAGTCGGCATACTGAAGACCACCCAGATTTTAGAATGGGTGATTTTGTAGGGATGTAAAAATGTGTAAGCGATTCTTTGGTAGAGTGCAGGAATTTGGAAGGAATGCAGGAGAAGTGGGAAACATTAAAAAGTACAATATTAAAGGAACAGACCTTTGTATCAAAAGTGTTAGGAAAAATACAAGGAAAATTTAGCCAGTATGGTTTGTGAAAAAAGTAGCAAGTTTTGTGAAAGCAAAAAAGATGGCTTTTGGGAAATATAAGCAGACATAAAACAATGAAGACAAAGATATATATCTTGTTAGAAGGTGATCAGATGTATAAAGGCACAAGCTGAGAATAAAATGGCCAAGTCAGTGGTTAAATGGAGGCAAAACTTGTTTCAGGTAAAAAAGCAAAAGGAGAAAAACAAAAGGCAGAATAATAAGACTAAAGACTGAGCCGTGGGTAAATTTACTTAGATGGGAGTTCTATTTAACATAGGATGTTGCCCAGAGCAACCAATCAGAATCTATTTCTCATTTATCTAACACCTTCTAGAAGATAATACCTGGAATCTGATTTGTTGCTATGGGCAATACCCCATCTTAAATAGAACTCTCATCTTAGTAAATTTACCCCTGGGAGTCTTGTTAAGGGAGACAATGTAATAGCAGATCATCTTAATAATAATTTTGCTCAGTATTCACTACTGAAAGAGAGGTGAAGGGGCCACAGTTAAGTTTCAGGGATATTCAGAAAAATTAAACAAGTATATTTAAAGAGAAGAAGGTCCTCACTAGAGATCCTTTATCCTGTGGATTCTCACTAGAGACCCTTTATTAAAAGGACACATAGAGGATGTGCCCCATTTTGTGTATAGAAAAGCTGATAACCTTAAAAATATATTAGTGAATAGTGCCTTGGAGGTAGAAAAGAGACAAACTCGTAGTTGTAGTATATGTAAACATTGTAAATCAGAAGATAAGAAGATAACACACTACAAATCCAATCAAACACAACAGGTTTCACCAATAAAGGATTTTATGATGTGCTGTAGTAAGAATGTTATTTATTTGCTGGAATGCAGATGTGGCATTCAATATGTAGGAAGGACGGGCAGAAGACTAAAGGAGAGAATGAACGAACACGTTAGAAATATCAGAAAAGGTTAAGATTCGCGTAGTGTGTCTTTTTTACATTTTAAGGAGAAACATAGTTGTAATATAAATTAACTCAAAAGTTTCTGCGGAATTAAGATTGCAAAGGGTAATTGGAGGACTCATAATATCGAGTCCAATTTAGCTAAACTGGAGATGAAAACCATATTTGAATTGAAGACTTTAACTCCAAAAGGACTTAATATGGATTTTGAGACTAAGTGTTTCATTTACATTCTTTACTAACGGATTTGTATGTTATTGTTTTGCCCCTCCTCTCTTTCTTTTGAGGTACATATCATCTTTGTCCACATAATATGAATTGGGACACTATTTCTGCATATGGCGAATGGAAAGATCACACAAGAAATCAATACCCACACTTCCTGATACCCAAAGTTGGACGTGACTAAGGAGAATCCACATATGAAGGACTACCATAGATCACTGTGTCCGAATGTAATCAAAGTCTGTCTATGATAGCAGAAAGTGTGTCCCCTTATATAGTACTGGAATGTATATAAACAGTTATTGGTGTAACACCATTTTGGATTGATGCTATCATATTGTAACAGATTTTTACTTGTCTAATTCAGTGAGGGAATTATACAGCATATTTTGGTATTACATTACTAATTTCGTGGCAATATTGTTAGTTCATCCTCTGGTTTGTGACTAAGAATTAAACCTCACTATCACGATTATAATATTAAGCATTTTATCCAGTCCATTATAAGGACTACCATATACTTCTATATATTTTAAATCATTAAGGACCTTAGTATTCTGGTATTTTGAGTTCTGGTATTCCAGCTGTGTTATTGGTTGAGAACCATCACGTGCTTCAGGTCCGTCTATGAATGGGACCTGTTTATCTCCCCTTCTCGTTGATTTTTAGGGTTACATTGTATCTATTTAAAGGATACTGTATGCAGAGGCTCTTTTATCATACTACTTGTGAGTCTTAGTATCCTTTTATAGTATGCCCCTATATTTATGTATTTTCCCTCACTGCTTTGGTACGATATAAGCATTTATTATCGATGCTGTATACCATTGTATTATATACATTTTGATGGCCCTTTGGTCGAGTATACGATCGATGATAGTAATTAGTCTGCTCCAAATAGGCGCAGGCTTGCGGCTGTCACCGTGCGGACCTTGAACAAATAGCCTGAAAATGGTTTTTGTTTGTACAAACGTCTTCCACATGTATTAATTTACTCATTAATATAATTTATGCCCCGCTAACATAATACGGATGTACGATGTACGGATAAAGTACAATACTTTTTATTATATTATATTGTAAAAATTGTCTGTCTATCTAAATCAGTGGAGGTGTTAACTACTACATCCCGGGACTTTGCTACAGATTCCACAACTAAATTACTATGCTAGTATTGATAGTGGCGTTCTACTTATTCTATTCTAACATTATTTATATTATTGCCACACATTTCCAACCACAAGGGCTGTAGGAGATTGTTAAAATTTTGTTACTTGGACCATATTAAGGATTAAGATTTATTACGTGTATTGGTTCCATTAGTGAACAGTACCTTATTATCTCCTTTGCTCTATTAATTATATTAAGAAAAGATACGTATCCACTACACCACTAGTTATACTTTTATATTGGAAGTTTCCATATTTTATCTTCTCCCCTGCTGATTTGGTGGGATAGAAACTTTATTAGTTATGCTGTGTACCTCCATGGTTTTTTTAATGAAATTGCGCTTTGATCGGGTGCATAATCAGTTGTAATATTTAGTCTGTTACATTAGATACAGGCTCGTTGTTGTCACTGTGCGGACCCTAAACAAACAACAAGAAAACGTTTTTTATTGTGTAAAAGCTTGTGAATTAAAGTTTAGGTCATAATGGACACACCTGCACTGCAATCTAACAGGTGCATGGGATTAGGGAATGAATAAATACCAATGCATAGGAAGAGGATGGCACTTCTTGACAGAGGGGAGTTAACTCCCTGAAACGCGTTGAAGCCATCCTTCGTTTTGATGCCAGGATCTGGATGAAGGTGATTTGAATGTTCGGATACTCTACACTTACCTGACTGTAACCGGTTGTGTTATGTGCATTGTTCCATCAGCCACCGAGATCCAGTTTCCTGTGAAGTATATGAAGCTTTCTTTGTGTGCTTTGTGTACAATCTTTTAAACTTTTTTATATATAAAAAAATTCTGTTTTTGGACACGAGCCTGCTGAACCTTCTTGCTTGGGAAAACCTTCCAGTTATAGAGAAAAGATACCTTTATGGGAACGCGAGAAATAAAGTATATGTAAGTGTCCATTATTTGGAGGGGCCTATTTGATGAAAATGACAGGTCTGTTCGGTGTGTAAAGATACCTTTATGGATGTACGAGACAGAAATGTTCTGTAAGTATTGTTCTTAAGTGAGAGACAAAGCAGGATACGTTTTCATCTACAGGAGACTGCTCTTTTTAAAATAACAGCGCTGGTTTCTGGTTATATATTGTTTTGTGTTTCTAGATTTTATTTGGGAGATTTTTGGTGTTCTCCCTCACTTAGTTACCGGCAGTACTAATTAGCGCAAGGCTGCAATCTATTTCTTTCTGGATCGATCTAGGTTCCACTTCACTAGGCAGGTGATACCAAGAATGTACAGAGACGTCAGAAAAAGTGTCCTCAGTGTCCTAATAAATGCATTTGTACCCACTGTCCACTTAACCAGGGACATGTGGACAAGTGGAAGAGAGCAAACTAAGGACTATATGACTGTGACAGCCCACTTGGTAGATGTATTGCCTCCCACAGCAACAACAGCAGTGGCACCAGTAGCAGCATCTCGCAAATGCTAACTCGTTCCTAGGCAGGCTACGCTATGTATCACCGCATTCCGTAAGAGGCACACCGCCGACAACCTCTTACGGAAACTGAGGGACATCACCGTACAAGGGGACTAATTCAGAGTTGATTGCAGCAGCAAATTTGTTAGCAGTTGGGCAAACCATGTGTACTGCAGGGGGGGCAGATATAATATGTGCAGTGAGAGTTAGATTTGGGTGGGGTGTGTTCAAACTGCAATCTAAATTGCAGTGTAAAAATAATGCAGCCAGTATTTACCCTGCACAGAAACAATATAACCCACCCAAATATAACTCTCTCTGCACATGTTATATCTGCCCCCCCTGCAGTGCACATGGATTGCCCAACTGCTAAAAAATTTGCTGCTGCGATCAACTCTGAATTACCCCCAATGGCTTACCTCAGTTAGACTCTCCTGGGGATTTGTTATATCGGACAACGCCACTAATATTGTGCGTGCATTACATCTGGGCAAATTCCAGCACGTCCCATGTTTTGCACATACAATTAATTTGGTGGTGCAGATTTTTTTTTTAAAATGACAGGGGCGTGCAGGAGATGCTGTTGGAGGCCCCCAAAAATTGTGGGCCACTTTCAACATTCAGCCACTGCGTGCCGAAGACTGGAGTTCCAGCAAACACTCCTGAACCTGCTCTGCCATCACCTGAAGCAAGAGGTGGCAACGAGGTGTAATTCAACACTCTATATACTTCAGAGGAAGGAGGAGCAACAAACGGCCATTCAAGCCTATACATCCACCTACGATATAGGCAAAGGAGGGGTAATGCACCTGACTCAAGCGCAGTGGAGAATGATTTCTTTCCTGTGCTAGGTTCTCCAACCCTTCGACCTTGCCACACGTGAAGTCAGTTCAGACACTGCCAGCTTGAGTCAGGTCATTCCCCTCATCAGGCTTTTGCAGAAGCAGCTGGAGAAATTGAAGGAGGAGCTAAGACAGAGTGATTACGCTAAGTATATGGGACTTGTGGAAGAAGCCCTTCATTCGCTTTTCCAGGATTCAAGT